>NW_005371463.1:124920-126203 GCF_000412655.1 Myotis brandtii
GGTTGCTCTTAACTGCACCCCCCTGCTGGCCTGGTTGCCCCCAACTGCACCCCCTGCTGGCCTGGTTTCCCCTCACTGCCTGCCTCTGCCAGCCTGGTTGCCCCACACAGTCTGCTGTTTGGTCGTTTGGTCACCCCTCACTAACCCCCATGCCGGCCTGTTTGCCCCACACAGCCTGCTGCTCAATCATTTGGTCGTCCCTCACTAACCCCCCTGCCAGCCTTGTCACCCCACTTGTTCGGTCATCTGTTCAGTTGCAATGGCCCCTGGCTCTTTATATATATAGATGGTTATTTGTTGTCGTCCTTGCCGCTGTGGCTGCTTTGCCAATTAGTCAGTGAAGATGGCCACGTGGAAATGGTCATGGTCAGCTGGAAGGGATGCCTCTGGTCATGAACAGTACAGCCTTTAACTGCTAAGCATGACTGCGGAGTGCGCTGTGTACCCTTTAAATGCACCCTTCCCCTCTCAGCTGAATAGAGCTAAAAGGGACTCGTTAATCACAGAGAGTTATGATGAATATTATAACCAGAATGATGGGTCTTGAAAAAGGCCCTATCTTTAGCTGGTTTGGCTCAGTGGATAGAGCGTTGGCCTGCGGATCGAAGGGTCCTGGGTTCAATTCTGGCCTACGCCCTGGTAGGGGCTCATGCAGGAGACAACCAATCGATGTGTTTCTCTCACATCGATGTTTCTCTCTGTCTCTCCCTCTCTCTTCCACTCTCCTTAAAAATCAATGGGAAATTATCCTTGGATGAGGATTAACAAAACAAACAAACAAACAAACAAATTCAGTGTGGTATTTTTACACAAAAAACAATCTTGCAACTTATTAAAGATAAAGTCTATATTACTTATACACACATTATATCATTATATGTATATAAACATGCAAATACTCTTTCCACATAAATAAACTTTTAAGTAATGTTATTTGGGAATAGGGATTCTGGCTCAAGGATTCTATGATAGCAAAATAACCAAGGTTTTCCTTAAAATTTAGGGAATGGACCGGAGAGATCTTAGGAGATGCTGGAACATGTGAATGGATTAAGAAGGTCTCCGGAGATGCTGGAACACATGTTGCTAGGATGCATGTGAGCTCCTAGCCCAGCTGCGTCCTGTCATTCAGGAAGCATGAGCCCTCTTATTCTAGTGACCAAGACAAAAAAGGATGTAGTTAAGCCAGACGAGCTGGCAGCAGTTCCAAAATGAACTCTTCTGGGAGGCCATAAAGCCCTTATTTGAAAAATCCTTCATGCTTCCCTTTCTTGGCTTTGGTT
>NW_005371463.1:126538-176629 GCF_000412655.1 Myotis brandtii
GGACCTGAGAGCTGCTGGCACAGACTTCCAGCAAGTTCTAAATGTGCAAGAAACGAACGACTTAACTTCAGCCAGAACAGGTAAGCCCGAGTCCACTGGTGTTTCATTTCCTTTCCACAAACAGCCATCTGGGACCATCTGGGGACGTGAATCCCGAGAACCGAGAGGGAACCAGGAATGAGCACCTGCTGCTGCATCTGTTCTCGTCGGCATAAACGACGCGATGGACGGAGGAGCCCAGAGTGGGGCACGATGGATATCGTGGTTCGGTGGAAACAGCGTGGAAACGGGAGTGAGAATCCATCCGAACCCCGGTTCTGCCCCCTCACAGCTGTGCTATTCAGGACTATGTGGAAGCTGCCGAAACCCAATTACTAGTAGAAGTAGCTTAGTCCTGGTGGCATGGCTCAGTGGTTGAGCCTCGACCTATGAACCAGGAGGTCAGGGTTCGATTCCCCATCAGGGCACATGCCCAGGTTGCAGGCTCAATCCCCAGTAGGGGGCATGCAGGAGGCAGCCAATCAATGATTCTCTCTCACCATTGATGTTTCTCTCTCCCTCTCTCTTCCTCTCTGAAATCAATAAAAATGTAAAAAACAACAACAAAGAAGTAGCTTAGGCTCAGGACACCAACCAGGCAGGACAAAACCACAGTTGTCATCGGGGAAGTGGGTCAGGCCATGAAGGCTGCCAGGGCCCATCTGCATCTCATTTGCATACCATCTTCCTTCCTGGGCCCAGAGCTCTCCATGTCCTGCTGTGACCACTCTCCGTGGCTTCCTCTGGCTCCCACAGGACCAGCTCCCACCAGAGGAGAGGATGCCCCCCAGCAGGTCCCTCGCCATCTGCAGGGAGCAACTGCCCTCAGGGGCGGAAGCAGGGGTGGGAGGGGTGACGCTCCCGCTCGGCCACGTAGCCACTGAGCTCAGTCCGCACAGCCAGGAGCTGGAGGCACATGGGATGAGGCGGCTCCCGGTCAGACCCCATGTTGTAGGGGGTCTTCCAAAGATTAGCACAGACACGCCCCCACGGGCCAGGCAGCCCTCCCATGGCGCCCCCACGCAGCTCCTGCATCAGGCCACTTTCTTCAACTATGAAACAGTTGACATGATAATACTTCACTCAGAATTGCTATGAGGAGCTCTCAGGTCTGATAAGGCTTCTTGAACATATGAAATGCTTTACAAAGAAACACGTTGTCATTGGTGTCCCCGGACCCCCAGATTCCTGGAACCTGGTGTGAACTGGTGCATCTGTCTTTCCCTGGGCCCCGGGTTCATGCTCAGATCCCTTGGGAAGCGTCCTGAGAGTTAGCAGGTTGGTTCAAGGTCACCCGGTCAAATGTAAGCAGACACATGAGCAAGAGGTAGGTCCAACCACTGAAGACATCATGTCAAAGGAGCAAAATTCACTGTATTTCATGAGAAATGGACAGCTGTCCCTCATTTCTAAGTTGTGGGTCAGTACAGCAAAAGGCATTTTCTGGAGAACGTAGCTGAGTGTTTATGTTGAACAGGAAAATACCTTTTTCTCAGTGCTCCTCACTCCAAGCAGTCTGAGTCCATATTTTTATACTGATTAAACCCCATGGGACACAACACAAGTTCCTGCTGCTGACGAGGACGCTGGGGTGGGACTAGCCGCCCCCCCGCTGTGAGTGGTGACTCGACTCAAGTGAAGACACCAAGAGCCTGTCTTCCACGTGCATCCAGGAGTCCTGCTGTTTCTCCTGCTAGCTGCCTGCTGACGCTGGGACTGACATGCAAGGCCCTAGGTCCAGCGGCTCACAACCAACATGTGTAAGGACCCTGGACTAGGAGCGCCCCTCGGGTTTCCTGCTCTGCACAGCTTCTCTCTTGGAAAGAGGCAAAAGGGTTCGGAAGAAGGGGCTGGTTCCTCAGGGTCAGTCCTGCCCACCTTGGTCCACCTGAACCCATCCTTACGAGAACAAAACAACCCTGCCCCGGCCTGGGCATGCCGTACACCGAGCATGTCAAAGGAGCCCTGCGGCCCGCCAGCCGCAAGTTTGACATGCTTGCACACAAACAAAGCCCGCCTCCTCTGGGAAGCCCCCTCTGATTTCTCATGACTCAGTCAGATGCCCCTCCTCTGGGTCCCAGCAGACTCTATGCCGTCCCTTGTATCATTGATGTCTCTTTCGGTGTCGAAATGCCAGAAAATACAAATCAAACCAGCGTGTGCAAGAAAGGGCATTTCCCCAGCAGCCGATGTGTCTCCCAGGCAGCGCACAGCACCGCGCCCTCATCAGATTCCTGCCTGTGCCCGCAGCACGCCAGGCCTGCTCCTAGCAGCTGTGGGAGCTGAGGCTCCAGGGCTGAATGAAGAAGGCCCCTCCCACCTGCCGGTGGGATGCAGCGGTGCCGGTGCCGTAATCCTAGGCTCTCATGCCCATCCAGTGAGTCACTTCCCTGTTAACTAAGAAACATTCACACCTGTAAAGAGCTTTGTAAGTTGATTTGAGCCAAACTGTCAACAACTGGCAGGAAGCAGACTCTCAAGGGATTGAGATAATGCTCCGGAGAATGAGAATGGTGGGTTTTCACCTTGTTTGGTACATTGTAATCAAAGGAGGGGACCTAAGTGGGTCACATGACATCCATTGGTGATAGATTAGGGAGGCGGGAGAAAGCAAAGGGGGGAACCTCTGGGATTGGATAGAGAATAAAATGATAGACACCTGCTTCTTTTACTCAGGTGGGTGCAGGGTAGTTAACAGTCAGCAATCAACTCAATAGCAATGAGGGGCCCTGTGGTCTCTGCAGAGGGGTGCCTGTGCTTTGAGGGGCCCGGAAAAAGGGAAATGACTTTGACCTTCCAATGCTATGCTATGTTATGGCAGGTGCACAAAGACCATAGACAGGCTCCGTTAAGGTCGAGATTGACCTTTGTCAGGAAGGTACCGGCCCAGGACGCGACTACCCACCATAACTAATTCTACTTCAAGTTTCATTTCAGACCATCCTTGTGGTGACTTTTGGTCTCTGAGTTTGCAAGGCCCCATACAGGCCTCCCCTGAGCCTGTCAGGGTAGCGTTTGGCCCCTTTCGCCCACACCCTGGACCAGCCGCTCTCTGTGCTTGCCCAGCGATGATCAGGGTTTCTCCTTTGTTTACACCAGGTCCCCAGCCTCTGCTACGGCCCAGACTCAGCCCAGCACCCCGGCCACTGGCTAGAGTGAGCCCGGCTTGTGTCTCAGTGGGCTCCTCCTGCAGGCTCCACGCAGCACAGCCTTGAGGCGCTACCCACACCTGCCCATTTCACGTAAGCACGGGCGGCTGCTGGTCTCCGTGGGGCAGTTGACAAGTCATCACTGCCAGCCGCCTCCCTCTCAACAGGGGCCTCAACTTCACACCTGCACCCCCCAGGAGGTCACACCTGAACCCCGTCTCCTCCTCCCCCCCTCCCCCAGGGAAAGCCTCGTCTCTGGGAGGAACCGAGTCCTCGGCCCAGGTTCTGGCGCCCACTCCTGCCCGCACCTCCGCCTAGGAGGCTCAGCTCTCATCTGAACATGCGAGTTCCCTTGTAAGTCAGGCCTATTCATTCTCTCCGGCAGCACTTCAAACTGGCCCTAAAGCTGAAAGGCTGTGGAGCAATGTTCCCAGGATGATCGCTATAAAGCACCCGGACAGCATGGCTCAGTGGTTGAGCATCGACCTATGAACCAGGAGGTCACAGCTTGATTCCAGGTCAGGGCACATGCCCAGGTTGTGGGCTCCATCCAGTGTGGGGCGTGCAGGAGGCAGCTGATCAATGATTCTCTCTCATCACTGATGTTTTGATGTCTCTCTCCCTCTCTCTACCTCTCCGAAATCAATACAAATATATATATTTAAAAAGATCCATAGAAAGCAGGGCTGCTGACCCTGTGGACTGAGGACGGTGGGCAGAGCCTGTACATTGGAGGACAGGCAGCAGCATCTCAGGCCTTTGCTCCCTGCCAGGGTGTACCCATCAACAGTGTCCCAGACACCACCACGCGTCCCTGGGGGCGGGACTGCCCTGCCTGAGAATTGCTCCTATAAACACTTGGAGAACAAAGGGTAGAACTTGAGAACAAGTCAGAGCTTTATGGTTCTGAATCAGGGTCCACCTTTATCGTGGTTCTGAGTTTGAACACCAATAAGGATAGAACGTTAAGGGTTAAATATATTGAATTCGTGAAATTGTGGGGAAAGAATCAGATGCTTCAAAGCTCAGCCAGGGTTCATGATTACGAACTCGGCCTCCGTGTGTTCTTTCTATAGGAGGCTTTGCTGTAAGAAACGACTGCAGAAAATTACAAGGTGACCTGAGTTTCCACAAAATTCTCCTTGAGAACGCCTGCTACTGTCCCCTCAAAGAAGTCTTTGTGAATTCCACCTTTCTGAGAAAAATTACTTCCTCTTCTGATTTTAGAACATAAAGACACAGATTGAGAAGATAAGCCCGGCCGGGGTGGCTCCGTGGTGGAGCGTCGACCTATGAAACCAGGAGGTCTTGGTTCGATTCCCGGTCATGGCATGCCCGGTTTGCTGGCTCAATCTCAAACAGGGGGCGTGCAGGAGGCAGCTGATCCATGATTCTCTCTCATCATTGATGTTTCTCTCTCTCTATCCCTCTTCCTTCCTCTCTGAAATCAATAAAAAAAGAACTTTTAAAAAAGGAAGATAAGAACTCTTTTAAACTGCATAAAATGGTATATATTTATTATAATTTAAAATGTTTCGTTATTGAGTTTCCTGTCTAATTCACTTTCATATGCTGGTACTTGCTGTGCACATAATCAATTAGCAGTCACTCCTATTAAAAGCCAGGCAAAAGGTGTGTAAGCATGCATAGAAAATAACCCTCTATCCTGAGAAAACCCAGCTTTTTACAGAAAAAGGACCTCCTTGACGGGAGCAGGCGTAAGAGCTAGAGTCGAGCTTGAGGGGTGGGGGTGGGAGGGGAACCCAGGCTCCCTCTAGGGCTACTGTGTGACCTTGGGAGGCCGCTCACCTCCAGGCCCCACCACAGGATCAGGTGAAACAAGGCAGGTAGACAGTACAGGGCCTCGCGCGTCCTTAGCTACCAGCATCACCATCAGTCACCTCCCTGCCCCCTGAGAGCCGCCAACAACCATCACGCCTGTCAGGACCCGTGAGGACCCAGGAGGACCTGTGAGGACTTGTGAGGACACGTGAGGACCCGGCAAGACATGCCAGCACCAGGGCTTCTGGACCAGGCCAGAGTGATAACCAACCAATGAGGGCTTGCCTCCAGGAGGGCCGGCATCTGGACTCATCCGTGCCTCCTGCTGGCACGGCTGCAGCGTCTCCCGAGAGCTTGTTGCTAGTTGACTGGGACACCCTTGGCATCAAGAAGAGATTCACCCAGGAATTACCATGTTCTTTAAAGAGCACAACCTAACTTTTCTTTCCCTAAAAAAGCAACACATAAGGAAAGTGCATTGGTGTCGGTGGGGGAGGGATGGAGCAAAAAAAGAAAAAAAGAGAGAGAGAGAGCTCATGGGCAAGGACAACAGTAAGGTGATTGAGGGGGGTGGTGGAGGCGGAAGAGGGAATAAAGGGGATACATGATGATGGGAAATAAATAAATACATAAATAAATAAACAAACAGAGGTAGACAGAATCTATGGAAACAGCGATTCCACAAACACTTATTGAATACCCACTACGACAAGGAGTCATTTTGCTGGGAGTCAGGGATACGCTACACAGAGGAACATCCTTCGTATGTAAAAGCAGGGTTAGTTGTCTTACAGGGAAGAAAGCTGTCAGAGACGAGGCCTCTGCAGACTCTAGGAAAAGTACAGGCTGGCCCGCACTGGGACAGGAAATGCTAGGAGCTCTGGAGACAGGCTGGGGTTGTGCGAGCAAAGGGAAAATGATTTGCGGGTTTTCTTTGGCAACTCGCGTCTTAATATTCCTGCATGGGAAGCGTCGTTTCCTTCCAGCTTCCCGGCCCTGTCCCGTCAGCTCCTGTCCCTGGCCAGCTGGGCCCGGCTCTGTTCTCCTCCCCCGTCTCCCCAGTCCACCCGAAGGCGTGTCTGGAAGGAAATGCCAGGCGGAAGGAACATGTTTGCGGGCCTGCCTGGAAACGGGTTGTTCTGGGGGAGTGGACGGACCTTGTTCCTGGCCCCAGGGCGTGCCTGTGTGGGGTGCGGTGGGGGGCGGGGGAAGGAAGGGAGGCTGCCCCGCAGGCGGGCGTGTTTCCATCTGCTGATGTGGCAGCCACCCCAGTGTTTGCACAGCTGACGGGGAGGAAGGCACCCAGAGCCCTCGCTGCGGGACCGCGGGGAGTTTGCAAACCAGAAAAACAGGACTTGGAAGGGGCCACAGAAGTTATGAGTGAAAAGCACCATGGCCAGAGCACACGGGGTGTGGGATGCAGGGCCCACAGGCGTCGTAAGGGGAGCCTGACATGACCCTTGAACGCGGCCAAGTCCGCGGCTCCGTCGAGTCATGAAGCTGTCAACACGCGACACCCAGAGCTCAGGGAGAGGGCGGCTTCTGCGACAGAGTGCGGGCAGAAGGAGCCTGGTTTCCTTCCATCTGGGAGCCGCTCAAGGATGACGAGTGAGGGTGGGACCTCTCGGAGCCTCAGCTCCCGCCTGCGAGACATGGCCATGCCCACCCCGTTGGCCGCCGGGCGCTTCCCTGTTCCTCTTCGTCCTGCGCTGCCCTCCGGCCTGCACTGCACTGAGCCCGGTGCACACGCATAGCCTGTCTTACCCTGTGTCACCTGGGCCAGTGGCATAACCTCACAGCCCTGCTGACACCCACCTGCCTCCGGGGGGCGGCTAAGGAGCTCCGGGGTAAGCTAAACCCTCCGCAGTCGAGGGAAATAGTCACCACGGTGACGTGCAGCCGGTCAGCCGTCCAGGAAAACGGAGGGCGTTTGCGAGCCCACGCCCACGCCCACGCACACGCACATGCCACCACGGACGCCTCAGTGATGTGAGCTATCACCCCTCCTCCCGGTCAGCACACGGTGTGGCCTCTCGGGTTGCTCGTGCCACGCTGCCCGGCAGCGGCCTGTTTGGGTGATGTGTGCAGGGGTCCAGACTGAGCCTCAATCACGCTCACGGCTGTCTGCCCGCCTCTCAGGCGCTCAATCCCCACACCCTGGGCCCCCGGACCTGGCCCTAACCTCTACCTGCCCGCAGCCACCAAATACAGACTGAACACAGGACGGAGAAAGCCACGGAATTGGAAACACGTGCCTAGGCGGGAAGGGCACACAGCCCCGGTGCCCGCGGGTGGAGCAGCGCCGCTCATACCCCTGTCGGTGGCACCGTGTCAGGGGCTCTGCTGGCAGCCAGGTTCCCCTTATTGAAACTCCTCCTCTTTAGCAAGTGGTGCCGGGGGTGCAGGGAGCCCGGCAGCCCGGCAAGGGGGCAGTTTGGTTGAGGGGGGCTGACAAGCTCTGACCGACATCTCCCCACTGGCCTCCCGAGGCCCAGCTCCCACTGGGAGAACCCATTAGGCTGCCTGTGAGAAAAGACCTCGCGTGTGTCTCCAGCTCGAATTGACTTAAAGCAGCAGGGCCGAGGGCAGAGCAGGTCTCCTCTGTGTGAAGGGGGTTGGGAGGAAGCTGCAGGGACGAGAACGTTGGGTGGGGCAGGACAGGGTAGTACTGAGCCCGAGGTGGGAGGAGAGGTCCTCCCCTGGGGCAGTGTGTGTGTGTGGGGGGGGCATCCTGGGTCTTGGGGATCAGAGGGTGGGGGCTGCAGACAAAGCGAGATGGCAATGTGACAATTTCTTAGATGAAATGTATGGGGTGACATTGGTTAAGCAACAGGACACATTTGAAGGCTCTTCGCCTTGAGGAAGTCTGACCTGGAACCAGCTCTCTGTGAAGATGAAATGGAAGTGCATTGGCTGTGGAAGGGCAGCCCAGCTGCAGTGGCTCAGTGGTTGAGCGTCGACCTATGAACCAGGAGGTCATAGTTCGATTCCCGGTCAGGGCACATGCCTGTGTCACAGACTCGATCCCCCGTGTGGGGTGAGAAGGAGGCAGCCGACAATGATTCTCTCTCATCATTGATGTCTCTCTCTCTCTCTTTCTTTCTCTCCCTTCCTCTCTAAAATCAATAAAAATCTATATATATAAAAGCCTAAGCCAGTGGTCGGCAAACTTGCGGCTTGGCAAACCGCAGCTCGTGAACCACATGTGGCTCTTTGGCCCCTTGAGTGTGGCAGTATTTTGTGGAAGACCCACACTCAAGGGGCCAAAGAGCCGCATGTGGCTCGAGAGCCGTGGTTTGCCAACCACGGGCCTACTAAGCTTACCATCGGTCGACCAAACGACCGGTTGCTATGATGCACACTGACCACCAGGGGGCAGATGCGAAATGCAGGAGCTGCCCCCTGGTGGTTAGTGCGCTCCCACAGCCAACTTCCTATGGTCCCTCCCCCCGGCCGGCCCCAATCGGCCCAATTGCCAGCCAGGCCGAGGGACCCCACCCGTGCACGAATTTGTGCACTGGGCCTCTAGTATAAAATAAAATGGAAGTGCACAGGCTTTCAGGATGGATTTGAAACTGAAAGTGCTCGCTAACACTCATTGCGCTCTGGCTAAGACTCGGCCTCTGGGGCATGAAGCCCACAAACGGTCTCAACCTACAACACAGCGATTGTTCTCTCTTTTTCTGGAACAAATAATAAACTCAGAAACCAGAAAGCTATTAGAAATAGGTATACATGAGCTTAAAAAATAAGGCAAAGCAGTTTTAAGTAGAACAGGAAAAAAATAAACAAAACCAAGCAAGTTGATACATTTTTAAAAACACTTAAATTATCTCCTTTTCATTTTGGAAACCAAAATCAACATAAGCATTTTAACCTGTGGAACTGAAAATAACCCAGAGCTGGAAACATACGAAGGTGACCAATAGGAAAGCTGTGGGTTGGCTGCTGAATATATTTTTATCATTTACTGAATAAGGTGGTTGATTACGCTAAGGTTCCACACCCTTTCCTTCTGCAGGAATAACACTAATAAGTGATAGTATTAAATAACAGTGTGAAACTTTCATTAAGTATCAGACGTTTCTAAAACTACGACATGGAAGGTGTCCATGGTACCACGTGGTAGAAACGGAATCTCCATTTCACAGACGGGAAAACCAAGGCCTGAGAGACCAGACCAGTAGCTGCAGCCAATGCTAGGACAGCCTGAAAAGACCACTGAAGGGATTTTAACCGGGTGTCTCATCGGAACCTAATGAACACCTTCAACACAAACATTTGCTCCGAAGCAATTGCAGTAGCTTAGCTTAACCCTGTCACCTCAGGATCAGACACCAAAAGGTACCGCCTGTTTCAATCACATATGAAACCACTTCTGTCACCAGCAGACACTGTCTTCTTATAGTCCAGTGACTGCTCATTTGTTACGACCCTATTCCCCCCAAGGCTTGACGTAACAGGAAGAGAATGCCGATCGCATGCCAGACCTGCAATGCATCCCTCAGTCCCCCTCCAGCCCACGCATTCATTCAGCGGACACCGAGTGCCCCTGGGCCCCACACAGCCCTGGCTGCTGACCATCCAGATGATGCCCAGGCCCTGGCGGAGGCCAGCAGGTACCAGACAGGTAGACGGATGATAGAGGACAGATACCATCATGTGGATGTGTTCTTGTGGCCAAAACAGGGCCGTTCCTCCCACTAACCATCTATCTCCCTGGTCAGGAAGTTAAGCTCTGAATTTCAGCTGGCCACACGGCCGCGAAGACGAAAGTCGACGTTACCAACCTCGCTCAGCGATGTATGGCTCTTTGACGAATTCCCGCCAAAGGGCTTCAAGGGAAAGCGGTGTGAGCGGCGCCCGGCCATGCTCTGAGAGAGGCAGTGTGCCTGGCTCCTTCCCTTTCCTGCGGACTGAAGTGAGAACCCCTGGACCAGGGCTGGAGCCCCGTGAAGGCCCGAGGGGGCTGCATTTCAAGGACAAAGGCGCTAGCTGGAAGGTCACGTCCATCACACCAGCCCTAGATTGCTTCCCTCTGGACCAAGCTTGTGTGGGAAAGCAAATGTTGCTCTTGTACAATTCCCGGGTTCGGGGGTCTCTGTCCCTCCCATTTGACTTAAATCCGTTAAGTGGCCACTTGGGAGCGAAGCTGTTTTGTATGAGATTGAAACGGGTGATGCGTGTCGGTGTCTGGCCAGAGGACTGACAGGGCAGGCGGCAGCTGGTAGGTTTAAGCTTGCCTATGGCAGTCACTTCTAAGCGAATGTCTGCAATGAAGGTACCGATTAGGTTCTGATGAGAAACTGTTTTGCCAAAGCCGACAAACAAGTAGACAAACATACAGAGAACAATGAAGCAGAGACCGAGGGTGGCGCTGTGGCCTCCGGACAGGGGACTCAGGGTGGGCTCAGCAGGCAGGTCGGAGTCCTGGTGCACGAGAGCCATGTGGGGGAAGCTCCAGCGAGTGGGGGGTACCAAAGCAGAAGCCCAGGAATGGGGGCTCGCTGTGTCCCAGGACCAGCAGGAGGCACAGGGCCGCTTCTCACACCCCCTCCCCCCAGTCCCCCAGGAATCCAGACCCCAGCGCAGAGATGGGCCCATGTGTGTGCTCACTCCTCGAAGCGTCTCTTCCAACAGCGCGACCCAGTCAGGAGCCTCAGCGTCCACTCAGAGCCGCCTATGGCTCGGCATCTAACGTCCATGTCAGCACGCTCACCACGTCTCGGTACGAACATTCCCCATTTCTCTCAGCCCAGCCAAGGGACGGTCTACTGGTCCACCCCATCACCTGCCTTCTTCTTTTTAAAAATATTTTTTATTGATTTCAGAGAGAGAGGGAGAGAGAGATAGAAACATCAATGATGAGAGAGAATCATGGATCAGCTGCCTCCTGCACGCCCCCCACCGGGGGTTGAGCCTGCAACCCCGGCATGTGCCCTGATTGGGGTAGAACCGTGACCTCCTAGGTCATAGGTTAATGCTCAACCACTGAGCCACACTGGCCGGTGCTTGCCTTCTACCTGACATCCCACGGCTATGACCGCCCACACTTCCATCTCCATTGCTGACAACGGGCCATTCTGTTCTAACCCGTGAGTGCCTCACCCATCACAACTACGATGCAGCATGCGACCTTCATCGTACAGCCTTCACCATCCCTTTCGCTACTGTCCCCTCCAACAGAAGGCGCCCCAGAGTCCTGCTGTGTGTCGCCTCCTGCACCGCCTCACCCCGGAGCACAGCACAGAGCCCTAATCTCCCGCTCCTCTCCCGCCAGGAAGCTCTGAGTGGCTGAGTGTCGAGCTATATATAGTGGCTGATGTCAGCGGATGCCAGGCCCTTCAGCAAGACGCAGTCCCCGGAGCCGAGCAAGGACCATGCCATCGTGGGCTCAGGGGTAGACCCTCGGCCCAGGAGCACCCCTACCCCGCCGTCTGGGCCTCCCCTCCACCCGGCCATCCTGCTGGGAAGCGCGGCCGAGGGCAAGGTGAGTGCACCGCCTCCTGTGTTCTCCCTCATTTGTCATGGGCTCAGGATTGTGACTCACAAATGAGCCTTCTTCACCCTAAAGGACAGCTGTCGATGCCAATTTTAAACCGTCCCCTGAAGCGTGTGGCCTGAGCTGCATCCTGTCCTCACTCTGCGGTCTGCGGCCAAGAGGGGTTGGGATGCTGGGGAGGGGGCAGCAGGGACACAGGGACAGAGGAACATGAGCCGGGAGAGCAGGAGGGGAGGGCAGCTCTGTCCCTATCCCCACCGCCTGGGGGTCCTTGTGCAGAGACAAGACCGAGCCCCGTGTCCCCTCTGTCCACTGTGACGCGGCCGTCCAGGGCGACAGGCTGTGGTGCCTGCAGGGGAGGCGCAGGCAAAGCCTTCAGCGAGAGCAGCGGCAGTTCCTCCTTGAGGGACAGAGACCCTCTCTAAAGGGACGATGACATGACACCCCCAGGGAGCCCTCCGCTGCTGCAACATGTTTGTTTCCACAGGGAGCAGGCGATGCTGTCGCACAGCTCCATGGTGAGGCAGAGGAAGCAGCAGGCCGCCGCCATCATGAAGGAAATCCACAGACACGGTACCCTGAGCCCCGTGTGGCGTGGACATAGGAAGGGACACGGTACCCTATGCCCTGTGTGGTGTGGACATAGTGAGGGACACGGTGCCCTGAGCCCCATGTGGCATGGACATAGTGAAGGACATGGTGCCCTGAGCCCCTGTGGCGTGGACATAGGAAGGGACACGGTGCCCTATGCCCTGTGTGGCATGGACATAGTGAGGGACACGGTGCCCTGAGCCCCGTGTGGCGTGGACATAATGAGGGACATGGTACCCTGAGCCCCGTGTGGTGTGGACATAGTGAGGGACATGGTGCCCTGAGCCCCGTGTGGTGTGGACATAGTGAGGGACATGGTACCCTGAATCCTGTGTGGCATGGACGTAGCTCAGCACTAAGGGGGACCCCCTGGCGTGTTCCCTAGCCTGTGGCCGACTGTGCGCTCTCGGCGTGCCCGGGGCAGCGGCGCGGGGTGGAGCCGCCTTGGTCACTAAGCCTTTTGTAGTCCTCGTCTCATCTGGAAGCTATTTCCAGAGGAACAGCTGCTGGGCAGGAATGAGCCAGCTGACAGCTGATGTGCGTTCTGCGGGGCTGGCCCCTGAGCAGCACTAGCCTCCGACTCTCTCTTCCTTCTGGGCCGGCCTCCCAGTTGTCTCATTGTTCATCCCCCCCCCCCCCCGAAAACCTTGATTTACTCTCCCGTGGGGCCCACAGATCATTCAAAATAGGCTCTATCTTCCCTTCTTTAAACAACAACAGAAGATGTGACGTGGGAACTCACAGTCATTGTGAATCTCTGTAACCCTGAGCCCAGTCATCACCTTGAATCATTAACTCAGCGAGATGTTTTGTGTTGGAAATGTTTTATTCACGGTTCCTGGGAACAGGCAAAGCTCTAGTCATCTCAGAGCCTATGATTCAAAACCATTTTCAAGAGGAATGAGAGGCCAGTTGATGTCCACTCTCTCCTTCCCATCAAGTCCCAGCCGGTGACTCTGGAGGCTGATTATCATAAAGAAACTGGCTTTGTTCCTGGCGAAGGGGCGTGATGTTAAGGAGAGAGAGCCGGGTCCCTTCAGGGCTGATCTGAGCCATTCCCGACAGACCTGTGGTTTCTGCCGGAGGCTCCGTGGTTCCTGGACGAGAGCCTGACCTTCCCCCTGAATGACCCTGAGACCCGGGCCTGAGGTCTGAGGGCGGTGGGGCCGGGAGCAGCGTGGTCACTCACCTTCCCTGAGGGAGAGGAGGGAGCTGGGGAGATGGTGTCCGATGCTCCGACGGTGCGGGCAGGAGCGGGTCCTGTGGTTGATCCTTTCCTGTTTCCTGGGAGACGCAGTGGGCCCACGGCCCCAGCTCCGTGCCCATGTCCCACGATGTCCAAGCAGCTCGGGAGAAAGTGAGGAGGATTTGGACTCGGATTCCAGAACTGAAACCACCCCAAAGTCCCCAGACACGCGTGCAGGCTTCCTTCGCCTGTTTCCTGCCTCGGGGAGTTTACGCAACATGGTTTTTACCTGATCAATGCGGCAAAAATCCAATGGTCACTCGAGTTTGAGATGAAATTGTTTACCTTAAAACTAGACCTGAGCTGCGTGAACATTTTCTCGTTGCATCATAGTCGTATATCAGTGGACCCATTTCAGGAACCCCGTCTAAATCATATGTGGGCCCTACTCTGTCAGTCCAGACATAGACCTGCAAGGATAAGAATATGTTATTTTTATAGCATAACTTTGGTGTTTATAAAATATTTAAAAAGTACAATTCTATCTCAAGGGGAGAAACCCTCAACAGTACCGTCTCAGCCGCAGGCCACGTGGGTCCCCGAAGCCCCCCTCCGGGTCACGGGGGAGTCCCACGCCGTAGTGGAGTCACAGGCTCTGCTCTTGTCCGGGGCTCCCGGGTGCCAGCTAGCAGGGACCCTCACCGTCTCGTCTCCCTGAGTCCCGCACGCAGAGCAGCTCTGTGCGTAGGAGCAGCGTCAGCCACCCGCTCTGGCTCCCGCAGGCGTGGTCTCTGGGACCTGGAGATCAGGGGGTGTCATTGTTTAAAGAAGCGGCATTGAGGCCCGGATGGCAGAGAATCTGTTCTGGGCACGACCCTGCAGACTTCCAAACACTGCACAGCAGCCCAGAGCGGGGTGACGCTAGACAAAGCATGCGACTGTTTCCCTGCCAATGACAAGGCCAACCCAGTCACACGGGACCGGCCCGTCCTTATAAACACGAAGAGGAGGGCGTCTTCGAAGCCCCCTTCCCTGTGCCTCAGCTCTTTTTGTAGAATTATCTTCACATATTTTTTTATATCCCTTTGCACCAATCACGGAGCCTGCGGGAGAATGGAAGGTGATCACGGGGCCGCTACACGAGCCCCTTCTAAGCAGGAGGAGGCGGTTCGGTCCAGTTCTCGTTGTTGGGGAGACCTAGCAGGGGCGCCTCTGAGATCAGCAGTGGGAAAAGGTGAAAATAAAAAAACCAGAGGTTTACATCTGAGCCTTCACCCTCCTGAAGGAGAAATAACCTCAAAGAGGAGTGCTCTTCGCATGGACCGAACCACCAGAAACCGGACAGACCCGAGTAAGAGGCCGCTACTAGCCACACCCCCAACTGTGTCCTTGTGCGCCCGCTGTGCCTGGTGCCAAACCGCATCCGGACGCGGACGTGAAGACACCGCACACCCAGCAGATAACTAACAAGGGGTGTCCCTGCCCAGGTACACTGTGTCCTCGGGGTCGCCGTCAGCATCCGCAGCAGCGAGCCCACGGAGCAGCCGCCCCGCGTTATGTTGACATACACAGTATCAGAGCCTCGTTGCTACCGTCCAAGTGTGGCTCTGAGACACACAGAACCGCCCAAGGGCCTGGCCAGCGTGTGCGCACGAGTCAGCTGTGGCCTGTTCTGCAGCGATCACCACCTTCCCCTGTCAGCACCTCTGCTGGGACTTGAAGACCGAGGACAGAGCGGGGGGAGGACCAGAGGTCGCTGACAGAGAGAGAAGGGGGGACAGGATGGAGGGAGAGGCGCAGAGCACCCCTGGCTGCTGTCCGGAAGTAGCAGGGACTGGAAGTAAAACAGCCCCGAGAGGTGGGGGCCCATGTCCCTGATCATAGGCGCAGACATTGCCGACAGCTTCAGAAGCAGGGGGAACCGCCTCTGAGGCTGTTCTGCCGCCTCCGGTTCCCTCACCCGGGCTCTGCGACGGCTTGTTTGTTGTTGTTTTTCCTCTTGGTATGTTTTCGGTTTTGTTTTTCTCCCCTCACAACCTGTGAGCCGCTATCCCAGCACACGGAAGAGGACTGGGCAGACTGCTGAGATTTCAGGAAAAGGGCTTGGTTCGTGCATGCGGGAGGCCTAGTCCACATGGGGTGCTGCGGTCAATAGGGTCCCAGGAGCCCTGGGATCCCGACCACCCATCAGAGTCCTCCCCCAAAAATTAGGAGGCTGGGCGTGCTGATACGTCGAATGCCCGGTTCCTGTCACTGTTTACGGAGCCGTGTGCCGAAGCAAACATCGTGTTTGGAGTTTCTCCACCAATAACCAAGGCGATGCCAATATTGACACGGACTGCAGGGCGCTTTGAAACGCACGGAGCATAGCATCTGGAATTTCAGATGGAAGATTGTGTGAAGACCCTTTCCCTGTCTAAGCAGATCTTACACTGCAGTTGATCGAGTCATCATTATTAACACAAGCACAGCAGGAAGGCCTTCAAGACCACAGATCAGAAAGTCCAGGGCAGACAAATAACTTAACCTCATGCCTGAGTGTACAAGTCTGTTAGTTTTCTTTGGTTTAAAATTTCTCATAACCCCCCAAAAGAGATGTTTTATTTTGAAAATCAGTGTAGTTTCTGGCAAGTGTTTAATTGAAGCCACACGATTCCTTCACCCAGTGTCTTTGTTGCCCATGCTATGAACAGCAGCACTAAATGATTCTGCTTGTGGAATTCAATCTGTGTCATTTAATACCTTGGTAATATCATTTCTTCAATGTTTATAGCTTTACACAGCTATTAGGAGATAATATTTTTCTTAACATTTTTGAGAACTTTATAGCTTAGAACTCAAATCAAGGAAAAGAGATATAAAATAGGAAAATCAAAAAAGTTCCACGTGTATTTCAATATCAACTTTGTAGTATAGAGAAAATTATTAATAGACTTTTAATCAATTGTAGGCATTATGCAAAATCAGTCTGTACTATTATCTATACTAATAAAAGGGTAATATGCTAATTAGACCAGATAGACCAGACATCTTCCAGCCGTCCTTCTGGACGTCCTTCTGGACAAAGCCATGGTGGCGAGCTGGGCAGAGGTGGTTAGGGGCAATCAGGCACGCAGGCAGAGGGGTTAGGGGTGATCAGGCCAGCAGGGGAGAGCGGTTAGGGGTGGTCAGGCTGGCAGGGGAGCCATTAGGGGTGATCAGGCAGGCAGAGTGTTTAGGGGCGATCAGGCAGGCAGGCAGGCAGGCAGGTGAGCAGTTAGGAGCCAGCAGTCCTGAATTGCAAGAGGGATGTCCGACTGCCGGTTTAGGCCTGATGCAGGATTGGGCCTAAACCAGCAGTCGGACATCCCCTGAGGGGTCCAGAATTGAAGAAAGTGCAGGCTGGGCTCAAGGACCACCCCCTCCCCGTGCACGAATTTCATGCACCGGGCCTCTAGTCTTTTATATAACACACTGTTCTGGGCAACAATGTACATTTCATGGGGTCATATTCAATCCACATGGGCCACCCGCAGGCAGTCCTGTCGGGAGCAGAGGAAGTCTTGTGGCCTCTGTCAGGCTCCTCAGTGAGCCCCGGGCCCACCTGCAGCTGGGCATTCAGGTGGCTCCCCTCAGAGGTGTGCCCCCTCCACCGGAAGCGCAGCTGCCAGGCATCATGGGAAATGTCTGTAAAGTACCTTTTTCTCTTACTCCCATTATTTGTAAGTGGGTACCTTTACAAGGTGTGAATGGAATTCACCTACTGATCTTAAATTTGTCACTTTGGCAGGATCACAATTTCAAATTTAAAACACAGCACTTCTTGGGCACACATAAATCACTGTTAACTTAATTTCAAAATATTAATCTATAAAACTAATATGAAAAAAAAAGAATGTTTCCTTTTGGAGGAATTTAAGCCTGGTGTCTACTCGGAAGATGACACATTGAAGTAAGGTTTGAAAAAGGAACTGATCACATTTTCACTGATGACTCCTATTCTTCCAATAAAACATGATTTTCCTTTTGGTTCCCAGCATTCAGAGCAGTGTGGCTCCACAGTATGAAATGTTTATGTAAGATTTTAAATCTTAACTACAAGAAGATTGTACATTTGAGGACATTACTGAGAAAGAGCATTGGTAACAATTATTTAATATTTCTAGTAGATCAAAAATTGTGGATTTTTTGGTGGAAATTGATTTGATTATGGTCAAGACCCTAAAATTATATGTTGATATCTATCCTTTCACAAATACATAGTTATTCAAAGATAATCCCTGATTTGCCTGAAAGAACAGTAAACTATAATAGATGAAGTCCCATCAAACGATTAAAGAATAAACAGGGAATTCTGCATCGGTGCCAATGACATCAGTAGGAAAGTACGCCCAGCGATATTATTTTCATTGGATGACCTAATGCCACAGAGACAACCTTCTAATCCATCGGGTCAAGGATGTGTACCCTGACTGCGTTGTATCATTTATCAGGCATCCAGCTCACACAGGCGGCTAAGACCCTGCAGGGGTTTGTGGCAAAGGGCAGGGAACAGCTGAAGTGGACGCCCTGTGCCCAGCTGGCAGCCTTGTTCAGGCTGAGCGTTTAGGCAGCGAGAGTCCATACATTCGACTCTCCGCTCGCAGGCGGTCTGGGCCCTGCTGGACACATCAGAGATTTAAGTATTGGAAGGGAAGGGAGGGGAAGAAAACCTTGGAGAACTTACTTTATGTCTTTTGTTGTTTATGCAAAGCACATTGCCTGTGTTTAGGAGTATGCTAGGAACTATTTAACCACTGGTTCTTTTTTTTGGGGGGGTGGGGGGGTGGATGCCTTGGTTTCTGTGGTGTAAATACTCCCTCCACGGCCCATTTCAGTGCCATCAGGGTCACTGCAGGCTGAGCTGGGAGGAGATGTGCAGTAACAGGACATGGTATAGTTTCCACCAAACGGATACAGGAGGTATAAGTACCCTCAAGGGCACACTAACAGCAAAAAGTAGTAGCAGATGTAGAAAGAGGTCCTTCTGAGTCTTTATAGCTTTGTTTTTAATTTAGTTTTTCTAGTGATTAACTTTATGTAACTTAATTGTGACAACGGCTGTGCTCACGGAGTTTCTCTGCTGGCTCGCGCGTTCCTGAGAGCTGGACCGTGGCTCCGGGGAGTGTGCGCCTTCGCCTACTGGCCCCTTTCACGCAGCCACACACATAAGTCTTCCGTGTCTTTTCGAGGCTGGATGGCTCCTCATTAAATTTTTATTTTGAGGTAAATGTAGTTTCACATACAAACGCGAGAAATAACTCAGAGCTGCTCCGTGGATCTTCCCCCAAAACTCCCCCAATAATAACGTCTCGTAAAGGAGCGTCCTACACCACAGGCAGACCTGACCCTGAGGTGGTTAAGACTCCTGCTCACCACTACTCCGCTCTGCTCACTGTGTGTGTGTGTGTGTGTGTGTGTGTGTGTATTCTCCCCTCCCCTCCCCTCCCCTCCCCTCCCTTCCCTTCCAAGAAAGCTATGTGAGTGGGATCATACAGCATAGGCCTCTGGGGCTGCCTTTTTCACTCCATGCAACTCTCTGGCCATATACCCAGGTGTCGCATGTCCCAATAGCTTGTCCCTTTTTTATTGCTGCCTGTCACGGTATGGATGGGCTAGTGTTTTTAACCATTTACCTATTGAAGTACATCTAGGTTCTTCCTGTTTTTGTTTTGTTTTGTTTTGATTAAGAATAAAGCTGGTGTGACCATTTGTATACAGGTTTTTGTGTAAACAGGAATGTCACTGCACTGGAGTGAATGCCCCGAACGCTGGTAGTTATCTGTTGGCTTTTGAACAGAACCCACTCCGTTACTTTTCAAAGTGGCTGCACCATTATCCGTCCCGGCAGCGGAGCGCAAGGGACGAGTTTCCCGGCTCGCCCTGCGCCCTCCCAGCACAAGGTTCGGCTCTAGTCCCCACTCCAGCCCTCGGAGGCCTGTGCGGTGACGTCTCCCTGCGTTTTAACTGTAACGTGAACAAGGCCTTTGACGAGCTGTTCATGTGCTATGGCACCTGCCTGTCTCTTCCGGGGAGATGTCTTCCTTTCTCTTGCCCGCGCTCTCATTGCTCTAATTCAGTGATTCTCAACCTTCTGGCCCTTTAAATACAGTTCCTCATGTTGTGACCCAACCATAAAATTATTTTTGTTGCTACTTCATAACTGTAATGTTGCTACTGTTATGAATCGTCATGTAAATATCTGACATGCAGGATGGTCTTAGGCGACCCCTGTGAAAGGGTCATTCGACCGCCAAAGGGGTCGCGACCCACAGGTTGAGAACCGCTGCTCTAATTGGCTGGTTTGCCTTTTTACTGTGAGTTCTGAGATTCTTCACTTCATTCTACATACTGCCCAACACACAGACAGCATGTGTTTTGCAAATATTGTTTCCTACATTGTAGCTTGCTTTCTTTTCATCCTTTAACAGAATCCTTCTCAGAATAAAAGTTTATAATTTTGATAAAGTCCCATTTCTCAGTTTTTCTCTCTGCTGGACTGTGCTTTTGCTGTCAACTCTAACAACACTCTGTCCAGTCCTAGAGCCCAAAGGCACGGTCATGTGGTTTTCCTATTGCGGGCTGTACAGTCAATGGTGGAAGGTAGGGATTGGTATCTGACTATGGAACCAGTCTCGCATCCGTGGAATAACCCCACTGGCTCGTGTGGAATCATGTCCACATGTTGCTGAGTTCTACTTGCTAACACTTTGCGAAGGACCTTTGCTTCTGTTGGCGTGAGGGACATTGGTCTGTGGCTTTCTGTGTGTCCTCCTTGTTGGGTTTGGGTGTCAGGGTTGTGTTAGCTTAACAACGAATTGGGAAGTGTTCCCTCTCCTTCCACTTTCAAGCAGAGAATTCTCCAGTGAAGCCTTTTAGCTCTGAAGGCCTTGGGACTGGGGCCTTGGGACTGGGGCCTTGGGGCTAGGGCCTTAGGGCTGGGGCCAGTGACTTGGGACTGGGGCCTTGGGGCTGGGGCCTTGTGGTTGGGGCCTTGGGGGTGAGGCCTTGTGGCTGGGGCCTTGTGGTTAGGGCCTTGGGGCTGGGGCCTTGGGGTTGGGGCCTTGCGGCTGGGACCTTGTGGCTGGGGCCTTGTGGCTGGGGCCTTGTGGTTAGGGCCTTGGGGCTGGGGCCTTGGGGTTGGGGCCTTGCGGCTGGGACCTTGTGGCTGGGGCCTTGTGGCTGGGGCCTTGTGGTTAGGGCCTTGGGGCTGGGGCCTTGGGGTTGGGGCCTTGCGGCTGGGACCTTGTGGCTGGGGCCTTGTGGCTGGGGCCTTGTGGTTAGGGCCTTGGGGCTGGGGCCTTGGGGTTGGGGCCTTGCGGCTGGGACCTTGTGGCTGGGGCCTTGTGGCTGGGGCCTTGTGGTTAGGGCCTTGGGGCTGGGGCCTTGGGGTTGGGGCCTTGCGGCTGGGACCTTGTGGCTGGGGCCTTGTGGCTGGGGCCTTGTGGTTAGGGCCTTGGGGCTGGGGCCTTGGGGTTGGGGCCTTGCGGCTGGGACCTTGTGGCTGGGGCCTTGTGGCTGGGGCCTTGTGGTTAGGGCCTTGGGGCTGGGGCCTTGGGGTTGGGGCCTTGCGGCTGGGACCTTGTGGCTGGGGCCTTGTGGCTGGGGCCTTGTGGTTAGGGCCTTGGGGCTGGGGCCTTGGGGTTGGGGCCTTGCGGCTGGGACCTTGTGGCTGGGGCCTTGTGGCTGGGGCCTTGTGGTTAGGGCCTTGGGGCTGGGGCCTTGGGGTTGGGGCCTTGCGGCTGGGACCTTGTGGCTGGGGCCTTGTGGCTGGGGCCTTGTGGTTAGGGCCTTGGGGCTGGGGCCTTGGGGTTGGGGCCTTGCGGCTGGGACCTTGTGGCTGGGGCCTTGTGGCTGGGGCCTTGTGGTTAGGGCCTTGGGGCTGGGGCCTTGGGGTTGGGGCCTTGCGGCTGGGACCTTGTGGCTGGGGCCTTGTGGCTGGGGCCTTGTGGTTAGGGCCTTGGGGCTGGGGCCTTGGGGTTGGGGCCTTGCGGCTGGGACCTTGTGGCTGGGGCCTTGTGGCTGGGGCCTTGTGGTTAGGGCCTTGGGGCTGGGGCCTTGGGGTTGGGGCCTTGCGGCTGGGACCTTGTGGCTGGGGCCTTGTGGCTGGGGCCTTGTGGTTAGGGCCTTGGGGCTGGGGCCTTGGGGTTGGGGCCTTGCGGCTGGGACCTTGTGGCTGGGGCCTTGTGGCTGGGGCCTTGTGGTTAGGGCCTTGGGGCTGGGGCCTTGGGGTTGGGGCCTTGCGGCTGGGACCTTGTGGCTGGGGCCTTGTGGCTGGGGCCTTGTGGTTAGGGCCTTGGGGCTGGGGCCTTGGGGTTGGGGCCTTGCGGCTGGGGACACTCCCGGGCACACAGCGCTCGGCAGAGGAGGAGCCCGGGAGCTGCAGACAGCGGGTCCCCGAGCACTGACTCCGCTTCGGGTAGGGAGGGCTGTGCCTCTTAACCACAGAGCCAGCGAGGACAAAACTCCTTGGACAAACGTTTTCCTAAATTAGAAGCTAGTAAACAATAAAGTAAGACCCGAAGCAGGGAGGCATGGGACAGACTGACATACCTTGATGTGGGGTTGGGGGGACCAGAAGAGATAAACCAAAGAACTTGTAGACCAGAGGCTCTCAGCCTGTGGGTCGAGACCCCTTTGGGGGTCGAACGACCCTTTCACAGGGGTCGCCTAAGACCATCGGAAAACACATATATAATTACATATTGTTTTTGTGATTAATCACTATGCTTTAATTATGTTCAATTTGTAACAATGAAAATACATCCTGCATATCAGATATTTACATTACGATTCATAACAGTAGCAAAATTACAGTTATGAAGTAGCAACAAAAATAATTTTATGGTTGGGGGTCACCACAACATGAGGAACTGTATTAAAGGGTCGCAGCATTAAGAAGGTTGAGAACCACTGCACTATAACCTCTGAGCCTCAGTTTCTTCGTCTGTAAAGTGGGAGGGGGTAGAGTAACAGTGTCTATCTGTGCCCAGTGCCTGAAACACCTGACTGATAGGAGGAGCTCAACAAATAGTCACCTGGAAGGTGACCTGGAGTGAATACAGACTTAGACCAAGATTTTCTTGAACATTGTAAACTTAATTCATTTTAATCTCTGCATGCCCCGTGACCCTAGCACAGGACCGGCACAGGACTGGTGCGGGAGAGCACTTGCTGGGAGAGTTGGAAGCAGCCATGGATGGGCAAGTGGGCACAAAGATGTGTGCACGGGTGGGTGGATGGACAGGCATGTAGCTGGATCAATGATGGATGGAGAAGTCGGACATCTGGGTGTATAAATGTGTGCTAAGTGGGGGAGGAGGAGCCCGGGAGCTGCAGACACGCGGGTCCCCGAGCACTGACTCCGCTTCGGGTAGGGAGGGCTGTGCCTCTTAACCACAGAGCCATCGAGGACAAAACTCCTTGGACAAAAGTTTTCCTAAATTAGAAGCTAGTAAACAATAAAACGAGACCCAAAGCAGGGAGGCATGGGACAGACTGACATACCTCGAAGTGGGGTTGGAGGGACCAGAAGAGATAAACCAAAGAACTTGTATATCAGCGGTTCTCAGCCTGTGGGTCGAGACCCCTTTGGGGGTCGAACGACCCTTTCACAGGGGTCACCTAAGACCATCGGAAAACGTGGTGAGGCGAGCTAATCGGGGGTGCAGCTGGCTGGGGGAAAGGGAAGGGGCGTTTAGCCAACAGGCCCCTTAATTGGGGTGGGAGAGTCCGATCAGGGGCAGGCCGGCAGGGGGGAGGGGCCACGAGGTTGGCCGGCCAGCCCCACCCCCTAATCATGCTGGTTCGCTGGCCACAGTGGGCATCATAGCGATCGGTCGTTATGGTCGTTATGGCCCTTCTGGTCGCTGGCTTTTTATGTATATAGATATGCATAGCCATGGACACGGGCCATAGGGTGGGGAAGACGTCGGGGGTGGTAGGGGTTGGGAGGAAGCGGGAAAACGGGGCTGTCGGGAGGAGGAGATGGTGGGAGGTTGGCCGGCTGGCCGGCCCTCCCCAATAGGCCCATCAGGGCCAGGCCAGCTGGGGGAAGGGGCCACAGGCTAATTGGCTGGCAGGCCCCACCCCTGATTGGGGTGGGGGGGTTGCCAATCAGGGCCAGTGGCCTGGGGTAGGGGCCATGGGTAATTGGCGGGCTGGCCCTGCCTCTGATCAGGGGGGGGGGCCAATCTGGGGTGGAGCCGGGCAGGGGGAGGGGCTGCAGGAGTTGGCCGGCCAGCCCCACCCCCTAATCATGCTGGTTCGCTGGCCACAGTGGGCATCATAGCGATCGGTCGTTATGGTCGTTATGGCCCTTCTGGTCGCTGGCTTTTTATGTATATAGATATGCATAGCCATGGACACGGGCCATAGGGTGGGGAAGACGTCGGGGGTGGTAGGGGTTGGGAGGAAGCGGGAAAACGGGGGAGGAAATGGGAGACCTCTGTAATACTATCAACAACAAAAAAATATATTTAAAAATTAAAAACAAATAAAGCGAGTAAACAAACATACTCCCTGGTGCTCAATGCCATTTGCTCAAACAGGAAGTATCATTTTAGAAATAAGAACTGTAGGTGCAGTGTGGGGCTTCCTCCGCTGCTCAGGAACTGGCCAAGGTGAGCCACACACACCTTCTCCCACAGGCAGAGCAACCACAGGACGCGCATCCTCAACCAGAGCTGAAGACCCGCGGCTTGTACACGAGCCAGTCTGGGTGCTCTGGCTCCGCTTCACACACAGGAAGGCAGGATGGGAGATGGTGAAGGAGAGGAGCCTTCCAGGGGGAGCACAGCAGAAGCGTGGTTTGTGGCGATTAAAACTCTCCTCGATAAACCACTGCAGAGGATATTCAGCAAAACGACCCCATTTCGCAGCTAAACTACCTCTGCCTTTAGTGACGAGGGGCTTGGTGAATCCCTAGCATCTTAAATCATGTTGGGGAAGGGGAATGTGCACCATAAAAAGTAATTCTGAAATAACACCAAGCTAAATACACTGGGATTCTGAATATGTGTTCATTTTGCTCAAAAAATAATTTTTACTATGTATTTGGCACACATTATAGAACACCTCAGGTGAGGCCCTTAATTTATGGCCTTTCATTTTGGTAAATATTTGGATTTTTAGGACAAAATAGTCTTTTATCCTCATATTTCTATAAAGGTAAATAAGTATTAAAATGTAAAACTGTACTTTGCCACGTCACCTTATAAGTAAATATAGAGATAAATAAGCATTAAAATATTTTCTGCTTATGTCACACCAAAACAAAGTCAAAATTGGTCTTTATTTGATATGCTCGTTACTGAATTTTTCTTTCTAAATTTAAAAGATAATTTGACTTTATACACTCCTTATATAGATTGGCCTTTTTAAAAACACACATATTTCCCATATGTAAGTAAACATGCTTTATTATAGAGATAAGGTTGAGCCATACTTCTGAGGACATAACCAATTACAATTCTACTTTCTCTGTTAAAATGCAAATTGGCTATTTTTTAAAGTGCTTTATTATTGCCATAGAATAAATCCTGAGTTATAATAATAAACAAATTCACCTAAAACTTAAAAGACAAACATCTTTGAAGCATTTTATTTTCTAGAAATCCCAAATTCTTCCGTCTACATATTTATTCAACTTAAAGGACAATTTCTTTTTGTTACACAGGACTATTGTTCAGATATCAGATTAAATTTCAAGACAAGACATATTAGAGAATCTAATTAAATCCCAACTATAAATAGAGTAGCAATGTGACAATGACGAAGCCCAGTGTTTGACCAGGATGCTCTGTGTCTGATTAGTAAAGACTTAAGAAGGAATCACAGTCACCTCATAGGGATGTGGTGACTGTGAATGAAATGACTGATACAAAGCCCTTCACACAGCACCTGGCACAGGGAGGCTCAGAGAACGGTGATGAAGTGGACTGTCATCCTAAGACAGACCTTGGGTTGACTTCAGGCAAAGCTCAACCAAGACCATGCAAACTAGCGACGCCCCGTGAAACAATGAAGCACCATGGTAGCTGAACCCCAAATGTGTGGAGGAGGCCAGCACAAGTGACATTTCCTGTGGGCCTGTCTGATATTTCTGAGTTTTCAGCCGAGTTTGCTTTTGACCAATACAGCACAACCTGGCCATGCAGAATGGGAAACTGGACGGAAGCCCCTCAGAAGGGGGGTCACAGCAAGCCCCCTTCACTCCTCCCAACACCCCGGACCCGAGGAGCCCCCCGAATCCAGAAAACATTGCACCAGGTAACTCGGCGCCTTACAGATAGAACCATAAAGTCGCTGTGCATTGAAATGTGTGGCTCAGGTCACGTGGATCCTTAGTAAATGGTATCAGAGTGGGACCGCTGGTCTCATTATGGTCAAAACGGGCAAAGGCAGGTTTACATGAGTGAGTACAAGCAACACAGAGATTATCCTTGTGTTCTTATTTATTATTGTATTTTCCACATGAAAAAGAACTGTAGGCCTACTCTTGTAGACTCACCCCACGTCGGTGTGTGGGTCAGTCTGAGGTCAATGTAAAACGGAGACCTGGGGGGGCCTGCAGGGACCACCAGCGGCCTCGTGTCTTGCAGATGGCTCACTGTATTGGCTGGCAACCACCTGTTACGTTCTTATCCTTGTGTTTTTATTTATTAATTATTGTATTTTCCACATGGAAAAGAACTGTAGGTCTACTCTTGTAGACTCACCCCACATCGGTGTGTGCGTCAGTCTGAGGTCAATGTAAAGACGGAGACCTGGGGGGGGCCTGCAGGGACCGCCAGCGGCCTCGTGTCTTGCAGATGGCTCACTGTATTGGCTGGCAACCACCTGTTACGTTAAACATTAAGTCTTTTTGTATAAATCTGTACAGTCCATGGAGTGCAATGACATATATTTGTCTTCCTTAATGTCACAATAACTCCCTGACACTTTACTACAGTCTGCACTTTACAAATTAAGACACGGAGGTTGCGAACGGCTATGTGTCAATAGTGACTGATGAAGAATGACATCCGGGTCTGGTTCCAGATCTACAGTCACGGGGCCATTACGTCTCTGGGTGAAAACAAACTGGGGGAAACACACAGAAATCACCCACTGTGTTGAGTAGTGGGATTTTAAGAAACTTAAGAAAGTATGAAATTTTTAAATGTCCGGTCTCCGCACGCCTGACCTCTGGTCAACTGTAGGAGGAACAGGAAATAAGATGGGGGGGGGTGTGACAATGGAGCGCTGAATCCCACACCAAGGACAGACAGCAGAGGCGAGTCTGTCCCAGTGGCCACAGAGCGGTCATCTCACGCCCAGGCTTCTGCAGGGCCTGGCGGGTGAGGAGGGCGAGGGCGGGCCCAGGAGCACAGGGCAGGGGAGGGGGCGTGGGGGACCCGCTTCGGGCAGAGCCCGGGTTGGAGCACAGACATGAGGACCATGCCAGGAGGCGAGGCTGCATGGGGGGTGGGGACAGGCGTGCCATGCTGGGTCGCTGAGATTTTCATCCTGGGGAGTGAGTGACACGGTCAAGTTTTCCGGTCGTAGGTCCTGGGGCAGCAGTGTGGAGGGTTCCCGGGAGGCGGTGGGGAGCCAAGGGTGAACGTGAAGGCTGCTGGGAAAGGCCAGGCAGCAGAGGGGCAGGGCCTGGCCAGGGCAGGCGTGAGGGAAATGCGGACGGAGGGCATTTTCTAGAGCAGTTTCCCCAGGTTCCCTCTGCAGATCCCGTGCGTGAGATGTGTAAGCCACCCCTGGGGTGACTGCAGCCAGGTCTCTGGGGGGGAAAGCCCTCGACATTGGGGTCCCTCCGGCATTTGAAGTCGGTGCCGAGGGAAACGGTCTGGGAGCCGCTATATTAGAACTCCTTCAGGGGCGCAGCTGGCATCACTCAGCGGCCTGTGGGAACGCGGCGGCTGGGGATACTGCTCTGTCTTGGGCATCGAGGGTAGAGGGATGCCGTGTGCTGAGAGTGGTTCTTCTGAAAACGTTCCACGCGGAAAAGAAGGAGCGGGTGTGAGAAAGGCCCCGAGGTCCCCGGACTGGGGAGTACAGGAGGTGCTGGAACAGAAGGGCCCAGAGATCAACTCAAACCTTGGAGTCACCCCGTGAGAGCCAGGGTGGAGAGGAAACGCCCTGGGCAGGATGATGGGTACGAATGAAGAGCTCCGAGGGACAGCAGGAGAGGGTGGCGAGCCGAGAAAAGACGCCCACAGAGAGGGGCTCCTCTCAGCAGCTGGGAACAGTCAGAGAGGATGCAATTACTGCACCAAAGGTGACCGATCAGCGTAAAGGGAGGGCAGGCAGTTTGACAGAGGAGACAGGGCAGTTAGCAACAGGAAAGAGCGTTGGGACCAAAAGCAGGAGGCTGCAGTGGGAGGCCTGGGTGCAGGGCCCGGGGAGGCCTGTGGAGGTCTGGGGAGGCCTGGGTGCAGGCCCTGGCTGGGGAGGAGAGACCTGCAGGAAGGACACGGCAGGTAGTGGTTGTGGATGGAGAGTGCGGGGCTCTGCCATGAGGACTTGGAGCGGGCCACTCAGTGCATGTGCCAGCGGTTTAGTCCAGTGATGGCGAACCTATGACACGCGTGTCAGAGGTGACATGCGAACTCATGTTTTTGGTTGATTTTTCTGGTTAGAGACGGGAAAGAGCGTTGGGACCAAAAGCAGGAGGCTGCAGCGGGGGGCCTGGGTGCAGAGCCTGGGGAGGCCTGGGTGCAGGGCCCGGGGAGGTCTGGGTGCAGGGCCCGGGGAGGTCTGGGTGCAGGCAGGGCCCGGGGAGGCCTGTGGAGGTCTGGGGAGGCCTGGGTGCAGGCCCTGGCTGGGGAGGAGAGACCTGCACAAAGGACACGGCAGGTAGTGGTTGTGGACGGAGTGCGGGGCTCTGCCATGAGGACTTGGAGCGGGCCACTCAAGTGCATGTGCCAGCAGTTTAGTCTATGCAGAGCTGCAGTGAGGGTTAAGTGGCACTCACAGACGTGGTCTGCTCCTGCGAGAGGAGTGGGCGAGGCGAGACCAGCTGCAGAGAGTCAGGGACAACGTCGAATGGGCCTGGGAAGACCAGGCCTCCCCAGGGGGTGCAGACACAGCCCTCCCCGCGCTGAAGCCTGAGCAGCTCAGTCAGCACGTGAGGAGACAAGCCCCTACATTTCTCCCAACACATCAGCCAGGACAGGGACACTGTCTCCCCCGCTGCTTCCTGAGCCCAGACCACAGCCCACACTCAATGCGTATTTTCAAATCAATCCCGAACGGTGATAGCGAGATCCCAGTGCAAAAAGGCAGGGGCCCGGGTTGAAAAATCAAAGGCGTAGCTACATGGACAAGTACACCCTGAGGTGGGGGATCCTCAGAAAATCCCTTTAGGGGGCGTAGCCTGTCCACCACATGAGGCTGCTCATTCCGAGAGGTGGGGACAGGGCCCTTCTTCAGGGGTGACTGCATGCCGCGCAGGGGCAATGGCAGGGGGGCGTCCCGCTCAGGCTCTGCACTCACTCCTCGCTGTGTTTTCCCGAAGATCCTCAGAAAATCCCTTTAGGGGGCGTAGAAGTGGGGACAGGGCCCTCTTTCAGGGGTGACTGCATGCGGTGCGCAGGGGCGATGGCAAGGGGTGTCCCGCCCAGGCTCTGCACTCACTCCTCGCTGTGTTTTCCCGAAGGCTACTCCGGGCCCCTGAAGGAGGTCCCCCCGGAAAGATTCAACACCACAGCCGTCCCCAGGTCCTACCAGTCGCCGTGGGAGCAGGCGGTCAGTGACCATCCAGAGCTCCTTGAGGCGCTGTACCCCAGGCTGCTCACGCCCGAAGGCAGGGCAGAGCTGCCCGATTACCGCAGCTTCAACAGGTAATCGCGGGGTGCGGGGCGCCCTGGGGTATGGGCGGCCGGACTCTGTGCCCTGCAGGGTCTGGGAAATCTTCTGATAGAAACCCCGAGGCCTGGGGGTGCTGGGAGGAGGGTCCAGGGACTCCAGGCTTCTGTTGGGACTCTGAAGGCTAGCCGTTGGAACGAAGGTGAATGCGGGCTCTGCCAGTGCTCATGAAAATAAATGCTTGTGCCCATCCACACAGTCCTGGATTGGATAATGGTTGCCTCCTTAAATCAAACTGCCTGCCACGGACCAAGATGGCACCACCGAGAGGCTCAAATGATCTCTACAATGTTCATACACGATGCTCACCAGTCAACCCAAAGTGACCAGGCCTGACCATGAGACAAGACCAAATGACTACAATTGAAGAGAAAGACAATAAACAACACAGACAGAAAAGATCTGACACTCACTTTAAAGTAATTGTGAGGAACATGTTCAAGAGAAGAGATGACAAAAATGAAGAATTCCAGCCCATTGGGAATGGTTTCCAAAAAGGGTCAAATGGAAACTCTACAAAAAAACAAAAATACAGCCACTGAAATTGAGAAGTCAAAGTGCTAAGTCCTGGACCCATATAAAATCTGCAGGAAATACAGAGGCCAGAGAAATGCCAACATTCACTGAGAGAGAGAGAGAGAGAGAGAGAGAGAGAGAGAGAAATCAGTACAGGTCGGTCTGTGGGACACACAACCCAGTGTCTTCAGTAATAAATTGCGGGGAAGGATGAGAGGGACATCTGTGGCATAAAAACGGTTTGAAAGAGAGAATTCTGAAAGACAGGCAAAACTAAACCACTATACTTAGACACGCACACTTGGGTTATTACCATAGAAAGAAGGTGTTTGTTGTTTGTTTTTTTAATATATTTGTATTGATTTCAGAGAGGGAGGGAGATGGGAGAGATAGCAACATCAATGAGGAGAGAGAATCATTGATCAGCTGCCTCCTGCACGCCCCCATCTTGGGGATCCAACCTGCAACCTGGGCACATGCCCTTGATTTGAGCCGAACCTGGGACCCTTCAGACCACAGGTCAACGCTTTATCCACTGAGCCACACCAGCAAAGGCACCATAGAAAGAAGGTTTTTAAAAACATTTTGTAAGTTGCTATTGTCCTGAAAGTCAAAACACCGCCGAGCCCTGGGCAGGCGAGGGCTGATTGGCAGGACACGCGATGCTCCTGTAGGGACTCAGCATGGGCACCAGTGACAAGGCGGCTCGCTTTAGAATCAGCTTCTGTGCCTGCCTATGAGGTTTCTGTACTCGTGTTATATTCAGGGATGGAAATGTTTTTAACAAGTAAAGAAACAGATTTCATGGCAGACTGAACAGAGCGGGAGGGACTCAGAGACTGATGTGGACAGTGTGCAAAGTGGAGCAGAGGAGACGACGGGTTCCCACTGCAGGGGAAGAGCAGGAGACACACTTGGCAGTGAGGGTGCCAGCATACGGGTGTGATTAGAGGCTCGGGAGGGAATAAGAGAGAATAAGGCAGAAGCCATCGCTGAAGAATTCATGGCCCAGGAATTTTCAAAATTGACAAAACACATCAGGCCTCAGATTCAAGAAGTACTATGTGACCCAGTCAACCATGTGGTGGCAACCACGCAAAGGCACAGGGCTGCCAATCAGCGGAAAACCAAAGACTATGGGAACATCTTAAAGCTCATGGAATAACGCCTTTAAAATTATGAAATAAACTAGTGGCCCGTTGCACAAAGATTTGCGCAATAGGCCTTCCTTCCCCTGGCTGCCAGCACCGGTTTTCCTCTGGCACCCGGGACCCAGGCCTTTGGTCCGGCCGCAGCAGCGAGGCTTGGCTTCTCTGCTCCAGCTGCTCCCAGCCCCTCCTTTTTTTTTTTCCAGCTCCTCCAGCGGAGCCCAGGGTGGACTGGAAGCCTGGGTTGCCCCTGGAGACCCAGGCCCCCAGCCTGTCCTTGAGCAGAGTACAGGGCAGGCGGGAAGCTTCGCTTCCTCCATTGCTGGGAGCAGCCCAAGCCTCCTGCTTGCTCCAGCTCCATGGCCGCCGCCATTTTCAGTCATCTTCAGTCTTCGCTCCGCGCCTGCATATGCAAATTAACCGCATCTTTGGTGGGTTAATTTGCATAGTCGCTCTGATTGGCTGGTGGGTGTAGCAGAGTGGCGGGGTGATGGTTAATTTGCATGTTTCTCTTTTATTAGTGTAGATAATGGCCTGCCTGTAAGTCTATATCCAGTAACAATACTCTTGAAAGGTAAAAGTTAAAATAAAAACATACAGGCATGTTTCAGACAAAGAAGTTGTTTTAATAAACAAAAGGTATAACTATATAAAAGGAAAAATAAAACTGTCCTTATTCACAAATGACACGATTATGTCCCCAGGAAATTCAAAAGGAGCTCCAGGTTAGTAATTAGAATGAGTAAATTTAGTAAGATCACAGAGTACAAGGTGAACATAAAAATTAATGACATTTTTATATACCAGCAACAAATAACTACAAAATAAATAATATTCATCAAGTTTTACCTTATGATTTACATACTTTTTAAAATATATCTTATACTTCAATAAATTTTTATTTTAAAAATATCACATAGGCAAAATAATCTCAATAGTTATCTGGGTCTTTAGAAATTGAATGTGATTAAAGCCATTCCTTTAATTAGTCCAGAACACATTCCAATCATTTAAAAAAGGTTAAAATAATTTCTAGGTACAAGTTGGGTTAATATCTTTCCTGCGGTAGGTTATTTAATGGGATTTATTTTACTGAACTCAAGGTTACGAGAAAATAATCTGACCAGAAATTTAGTTCCTCATACAACTATTATACTTTAAAACACACACACACACACACACACACTATACAAAGCAGATTAGGAAACACTGCTTTTATTTTATTTATTTACTTATTTTTGTTGTTCTTAATTGTCACCTAAGGATATTTTTCCATTGATTTTTTTAGAAAGAATGGAAGGGATGGGGGGCAGGGAGAGGGGAGAGAAAGAGAGAGAGAGAGAGAGAGAGAGAGAGAGAGAGAGAGAAACATTGATGTGAGAGAGGCACATCTATTGGTTGCTTCCCACACACACCCTGGCCTGGGATTGAGCCTGCAACTGAGGTGGATGCTCTTGACCAGAATTAAACCCAGGACCCTTCAGTCTGTAGGCTGACGCTCTATCCATTGATGAGGCAAATCTAGGGCCGATTATACATTTTAAAAAGAAGACATAATAAGAAGTACATTTTTCCTTCTTTTTCTTAAACAATTCAACATTATTATATTGACTTTATTCTAATACTTTTTTTTTTCATTTTTGCTAAAACAAATGAGAGAGAGAAAAGGAGGCCAGGGCCTCCCTTCCCCGGCTGCCGGCCGGGGACTTCCTTCATTTCGAGCCACCCTCTGGTGGTCAGTGCAAGTCATAGTGAGCAATGGAACTCCTGGTCTCCTGGTCGAACTCCTGCGGGGACACTTTGCATATTAGCCTTTTATATATATAGATATTTAAATAACACTATATTAAACCCATGCAAGATGTGAGGAAAATTGAACTAGAAGGTTTCCAGCTCTGCTTCAAAAAGCCGTGCGACAATGCCGTTTAATCCTCCTTGTATTAATTTCCTCATCTGTAAAAAATGTCCATGATTGCCCTAGCTGGTTTGGCTCAGTGGATAGAGTGTTGCCCTGCAGACTGGAGCGTTCCGGGTTTGATTCCGGTCAAGGGCACATGCCTGGGTTGGAGGCTCGATCCCCAGTAGGGGGTGTGCAGGAGGCAGGTGATCAATGATTCGCTCTCATCATTGATATTTCTGTCTCTCTCTCCCTCTCTGAAATCAGTAAAAATATATTTTTAAAAAATGTCTATGATTGCCTGGCCGGCGTGGCTCAGTGGTTGAGCATCGACCTATGAACCAGGAGGTCATGGTTTGATTCCTGGTCAGGGCACATGTCTGGGTTGTGGGCTTGATCCCCAGTGTGGGGCGTGCAGGAGGCAGCCCATCAATGATTCTCTCTCATCATTGATGCTTCTTCTATCTCTCCTTCTCCCTTCCTCTCTGAAGTCAATAAAAATATTTTTTAAAATGTCTATGATTATATGACTAAGTACCTTTAAATATATCATATACATTAGGTATTTAGTTGAATAACTTATATTTCTATACAATCATTTTACAAGATTCTTTACTTTATAGAATAATCAGTAATTATTAGGGGTATAAGTCCAGCACTATTAATTAGTACAAATGTAATCCCATTACTGATCAAACTAAATAAGAAAGCAGCTATTAACTGTGAATCTGAGTGGAACAAGCTTCTTTCTCCATAGATGACCAAGTGTAAAATCACATTATGTCGAATCTATGTTTGAAGAAATGTTGTGGGAATTATAGGGACGCAGGGTTATCTCTGGTAGACTAGTCCAAATCTTTTAGTGGAAAATTTTGCTTCACTATCTTTGACTAAAACTTGAAACTATTTCCAGAGACCTTAAATTTCCTACAAGCAGTCTCACTTTGAATGTTTACCATCTCTGTGAAGGGACTTTTCTACTTTGTGTGCCTAGAGCAATAAAAATTCAAGCAAACAGGATACAGCCTCAATGGTGCCAAAGAAAAGAAAAGGCTGCCTTTCAAACAGCAACTCTCACTGGGCCAGAGGTAGGAGGTGGAAGACCAGGGATGGAGCGGAAAGGAATGTTTTCATTTACAAGAGAAGAAAATGACCCACAAACTGGGAGGGAAAAATAACACAGAACTGGACAAAAAGGGAAAAAGTAATACACTTAGTACCAAACCCAAATATTGGATTTCAGTGGCTGGGGAACATTTCTTCTTCTATTTAATGCAGGAAATAAAATAAATGAGTAAAATTTATATCTGGAATTCATAAACATAAGATTAATTGACCAGATTCAGCCTAAATCTAGAAGTGAAGTCCAGCATCTTGTATCCAGTGGAAACCATATATTCTTAAACTCCCAGGATGGATGTGTGTAAGTTTGGCTGCCTGTCATCACAAAAACCAAACCCAGAGGCCAGAGAAAAAGGAGACAGGTTTATTTAAGTGCCGGTTACCTGAGAGGATGGGGATCTCTTGTCCAGAGCCCATCTCTACACCACAGTGCAGGCAGAGGCTTTTATAAGGAGGGAGAGGGAACGCAGGACAAAGAAATCAAGGGAAAGGGTTGAAAAGTTCTCTGCATGCAGATCAGCACAGTCCACTCTGATAAAGATCTTGAAACTGGTCAAGTGATGGCCTGGTGTTTGTCATCCTGGTTTTACCTTATATCCTGGTTTTACAGTTGAAGGTCAGCAATTCTCCTAGAGTTACGATGACTAAAGGTCAGAGTCTGCATCTTCTGAAGTTAGTTCCTAGGACTCTTATACACACACTAGAGGCCCGGTACACGAAATTTGTGCATGGGGGTGGGGGTGTCCCTCAGCCCAGCCTGCACCCTCTCTAATCTGGGACCCCTCGGGAAATGTCCGACTGCCGGTTTAGGCCCAATCCCTGTGGACATCCCTCTGGCAATCCAGGACCACTGGCCCCTAACTGCTCACCTGCCTGCCTGCCTGATCACCCCTAACTGCCTCTGCCTGCTGGTGGCCTGATGCTAACTGCTCTCCCCTGCAGGCCTGATCGCCCCCTGACTGCTCTCCTGCCGGCCTGATCACCCCTAACTGCCCTCCCCTGCTGGCCTGATCACCTCCTAACTGCTCTGCCCTGCCCGTCTGATTGCCCCTAACCACCTCTGTCTCGACCCCTGCCACGGTGGCTTTGTCCGAAAGGATGTCCAGAAGATGTCCGGTCTAATTAGCATATTACCCTTTTATTAGTATAGATGCTGTTTATCTACAAGATACATATTAGTCGGAGTCAGCATTTGCAGAAACAACGTCGAAAGAATGGTGGGGGGGTTACAATCCCCAGTTACATGAGCAGCCCATGCAGTTGTGTGACCCCGACTGGAAGGGCCATGCTTGCCACGATGCTTTGCTCTCTCTGTTTCGATAGCCTTGATGTTGTTGTTGTTGATCCTCACCCGAGGATATTTTTCAGTTGATTTTTTAGAGAGAGTGGAAGGGAGGGAGGGGGAGAGAGAAAGAGAACATTGATGTGAGAGATCTATCTGTTGCCTCCCACACACACCCCGACGGGGGCTGGGAACAAACCTGCAATCTAGGTACATACCCTTGACTGGGACTCGAACCCGAGATCCTTTGGTCTGCAGGCCGATGCTCTAACCACTGAGCAATGCCAGCCAGGGTGATAGTCTTAACAATTATTAAGAAGGGCCCCCCAGTTTTTATTTTGTACTGGGCCCTACAAATTTCAAAACTGGTCCTGATGCTAGGCTCTGAACTTTACAAGTGTTTCATTTTACCCTCAGCAACTCCGTATTCAGGATATTCTTCCCTTAGGCCCGTGGTCAGCAAACTACGGCTCGCGAGCCACATGCGGCTCTTTGGCCCCTTGAGTGTGGCTCTTCCTAAGCCTTGGGAGTACCCTAATTAAGTTAATAACAATGTACCTATCTATATAGTTTAAGTTTAAAAAATTTGGCTCTCAAAAGAAATTTCAATTGTTGTACTGTTGATATTTGGCTCTGTTGACTAATGAGTTTGCCGACCACTGCCTTAGACTAACTATCATATTCCAGGATGTGATGTTCTTTTCCTCATGTCTCACTCTAAACTTCCCTGTGGACTCACTGAAGTTAATAATAATACCGCCTGTTCCTCTGTGAGTTCCTCGCACACAGCAGGGTAGATATCTTAAGCAATCACTTCTTTGTTGTATGAATAAATGAATGAGTCAGCAAAGGAACAAACTATTTCTATACAACGGTACATCTCTAAAATGATAAGATACTGCCTTGAGCATCTTAGACATCCAAGAATAACAGGCTTTGCTTATACAAAGAATGAAATGTGAGTGGTAAAGACTCTTCAATTCGTTAAATCAAATGACCAGATGTGGGACGTGACCAGATCGCGGCATCAGGAATGTGACAGCCTCATGGCTGGACATCAGTCAGACACGGCCCCCGTGGGTGGATGTTCCTACACGCGCTGCATTTAGAAACTGACCCCAGGAGGCCCAACACTCCTTACAGCATCTCCTGAGGGTGTGGCGCGGGCTAGTGACTGGACAAGCAGGCCTCCGGGGGCCTGGGTTGAAGTCCCGGGTCTACAACTTCACAGGTGGGGGGCTCTGAGCAAGTCATGTGATAGAGCGTGCCTCCATGTCACCCCAGACATAGGCATGTTAACAGGACCAGCTCCTAATGTTGTTGTGAGGGTCTATGAGATAATCCGTCAAGCCGTGGCACTGGGCACCACACAGGAACTGGTTAGATGCCGACGCTCAGGACACGCCCTGGTGTCTCAATTAGCACCTGCACTTCAACAGGGGCCCACGGTGAGCAGCACTTCCAACAGCAGCCGGTGCACGGTGCCCTGTCCTGCTGTCATCGCTAGTTGTCCTTCTGAGGTTCCATGCTCAGGGGCACCTACATGAGGATCCAGTTCCTGGTTCAATGCTAAGAGTAACGCCGACCCAGGCCCTCTCGTGAGCCCTGGGTGACTGACATGGACCATCAGGGCAGCAGGAGCATGGGCTGGGCTAGTTGCTGGGAAGTTAGGACTCACAGGCCACAGGATGCACGCAGGTGGAGTGGAGATGGTGGGGTGGGGGACGTGGAGGGGACATCGTAAGCAGGGAAACGTGAGCAACGACAAAGCAAAGGCAAGAAATGATAGTGACAATCTCCAGGTGCAGGGAGAGATTAGTTTAGTCCCAAACTGAGAGTACATACAACAGGTCTTCGCACAAATCCGTGGTCTCTGAATGGAAATGCTTGTCTCAGAGGTCAAAAACTGAAAGCCATGCTAAGAACACAGCATAACACGCCAGTAAAATGATGAATTAAGTTGGTTTTCTATGTTCCAGTAGATACATTTGGAAATCAATTTATTCTTTTTCTTTTCATTCCCCACAGAGTTGCCACCCCATTCGGAGGTTTTGAAAAAGCATCAAAAATGGTGAAATTCAAGGTCCCAGATTTTGAGCTACTACTTCTAACAGATTCCAGGTTCATGGCCTTTGCCAACCCGCTATCTGGCAGACGGTCCTTCAACAGGACTCCTAAGGGGTGGATCTCGGAGAACATCCCCATAGTGATCACCACCGAGGCCCCCGAGGAGCCCGCCGTCCCAGAGTCGGAAGACCTGTGAGCGGACCGCCGCGAAGGCCGCTGGGACCGCACACACATGTCGCTTCTGTTATTCCACTTGCTGGCAAAGCCACTCGCACTCTTCAGCAGCAGCAGCAGCAGCAGCTCAATAGTCACTTAGCAATGTTCCTCTTACGGCATTTAATTCCCACCCCGGAGCAAATACTAATAAACAACCCGTAATCTTGTTTTAAACACTTTTAGCTCGCTTGTGTTCATTCCTCACTTTGTTTTCGCGTGTGGTCCAAACAATCCCGCCTTCAACTGGGGAAGCCCAGATCGGACAAAAGGGTCCACCCTTTCTCCTTTCACATGAGCTAGTCCCAAATCCAGCTTTGCAAGTGGCATCTAGGATCAACACGCAGTGGAGATGTTCAGACGCATTCCGGGCGGGATTTAAGGGGTTGGGGGGGAGGGAGGAGGCTGGGCTGGGCCCTTCCTGGTGACCACGGACCACAGCGTGTCTGGATGGAGTCTTTGCATGAGACATCTGACCGTTTCTAAGGGCCCTGTCTCCTTCTGCATGCTCTGAGTCACGCGGTAATTATCCCAGACATTCTCCAGAGTTCAACTGGGTTGTTACACCGGCTTAACATTCCACCAAGGAGACTGAGACCATGACTCAGGGAACCCTGCTGCCTGGTTTTAAAGGCCGAGGTTACCTGCCATTCGAGTTCCTCACACCCCAGTGCTGTGTGCCCATGAGGTTCAACTTGACCTGTTTTTTTTGACTCCTTTTAGGAGTGTGCAAACAAATACAATGCACGCTGCTATACCTCTAAGCCAGGGGTGGGCAAACTTTTTGACTTTCAGGGCAGCAGGAGCATGGGCTGGGCTAGTTGCTGGGAAGTTAGGACTCACAGGCCACAGGATGCACGCAGGTGGAGTGGAGATGGTGGGGTGGGGGACGTGGAGGGGACATCGTAAGCAGGGAAACGTGAGCAACGACAAAGCAAAGGCAAGAAATGATAGTGACAATCTCCAGGTGCAGGGAGAGATTAGTTTAGTCCCAAACTGAGAGTACATACAACAGGTCTTCGCACAAATCCGTGGTCTCTGAATGGAAATGCTTGTCTCAGAGGTCAAAAACTGAAAGCCATGCTAAGAACACAGCATAACACGCCAGTAAAATGATGAATTAAGTTGGTTTTCTATGTTCCAGTAGATACATTTGGAAATCAATTTATTCTTTTTCTTTTCATTCCCCACAGAGTTGCCACCCCATTCGGAGGTTTTGAAAAAGCATCAAAAATGGTGAAATTCAAGGTCCCAGATTTTGAGCTACTACTTCTAACAGATTCCAGGTTCATGGCCTTTGCCAACCCGCTATCTGGCAGACGGTCCTTCAACAGGACTCCTAAGGGGTGGATCTCGGAGAACATCCCCATAGTGATCACCACCGAGGCCCCCGAGGAGCCCGCCGTCCCAGAGTCGGAAGACCTGTGAGCGGACCGCCGCGAAGGCCGCTGGGACCGCACACACATGTCGCTTCTGTTATTCCACTTGCTGGCAAAGCCACTAGCACTCTTCAGCAGCAGCAGCAGCAGCTCAATAGTCACTTAGCAATGTTCCTCTTACGGCATTTAATTCCCACCTCGGAGCAAATACTAATAAACAACCCGTAATCTTGTTTTAAACACTTTTAGCTCGCTTGTGTTCATTCCTCACTTTGTTTTCGTGTGGTCCCGACAATCCCGCCTTCGACTGGGGAAGCCCAGATCGGACAAAAGGGTCCATCCTTTCTCCTTTCACACGAGCTAGTCCCAAATCCAGCTTTGCAAGTGGCATCTAGAATCAACACGCAGTGGAGATGTTCAGACGCATTCCGGGCGGGATTTAAGGGGTTGGGGGGGAGGGAGGAGGCTGGGCTGGGCCCTTCCTGGTGACCACGGACCACAGCGTGTCTGGATGGAGTCTTTGCATGAGACATCTGACCGTTTCTAAGGGCCCTGTCTCCTTCCGCACGCTCTGAGTCACGCGGTAATTATCCCAGACATTCTCCAGAGTTCAACTGGGTTGTTACACCGGCTTAACATTCCACCAAGGAGACTGAGACCATGACTCAGGGAACCCTGCTGCCTGGTTTTAAAGGCCGAGGTTACCTGCCATTCGAGTTCCTCACACCCCAGTGCTGTGTGCCCATGAGGTTCAACTTGACCTGTTTTTTTTGACTCCTTTTAGGAGTGTGCAAACAAATACAATGCACGCTGCTATACCTCTAAGCCAGGGGTGGGCAAACTTTTTGACTTGAGGGCCACAATGGGTTCTTAAACTGGACCGGAGGGCCGGAACAAAAGCATGGATGGAGTGTTTGTGTGAACTAATATAAATTCAAAGTAAACCTAAGCAGATGTATATGTGAGAGGGAGAGAGAAATTTGAATTGGTCTTTGTCTTTAATGAATCCTTAAATTCTGTTCAAATCCTTAAGCACTAGGGAGTATCTACACTAATAAAAGAGAAACATGGTAATTAGCGTACGACCACTACCCTTTTCATTGGCTAATCAGTGAGTATATGCAAATTAACTGTCAGCCAAGATGGCAGCCGGCAGCCAGGCACTGAAGCGAGCAGGGCTCGATCCCCAGTGTGGGGCATGCAGGAGGCAGCCGGTCCATGGTTCTCTCTCATCAGTGATGTTTCTCTCTCTCGCCTTTCCTCTCTGAAATCAATTTAAAAAAAACCCACACACAACACAGCAGAACACTAAAACCTCTGAAAATAACGTTACACACATCCGCCATTAAGTTTGTGAATACACTGGAATAGAAGACTCAAACTAACATAAAGTTACAGATACGTCTCAAAATATGATCGAGGAAGCACAGAACTGGTAGGCAATAAACACCAGTTCTTCCCTTTTGAACTCAGTGAAGAGTTCTGTGATAGAGGGTGAAATGGAGAACATCCCACCCGCAGAAAACTACCTAAGACTAAGCCCAGGAGGTGGAAGAGGGAGTGTGCACAGCGGAGGAAGGAAAATGCATGCAGCCACCCTGGTTGTTTACAAAGAATCTGTCCATCGCGCTGAGACTCGTGGTTGTCTTAGTCACTCTCCAGTCTTTTAAGTAAATTAAAAAAAAATTTAATGAAAAATGCAATCCCTAGAAATGATATCAATATATTATAGCCATACATATTGTCATTGGTATAAGTTAAATAATTGGTCATTGGTATCATTTAAAATATAACTTGAATATGTATTATTTTACTTATGTTTTGGTGTTTACCTGTTTTATTAAAATAATTTGGCACCTGTGATAAACGCTAGGTACGAGGCTCCCATCACACCATTTTTTTTTGTTCATTTTAACCTCTTAAAAACAAAAATTACTCATATTCTATTAGGCATTTGCTGAAATGGTTTTGTTTTCATGGGCAGTTTGAAATGAGTTACTATTTTTCATTAAATTGGAATTTGATTGCATGGTTTTAACTACCACCAAGTGGATCACCATTCCATCAACCACCCAAAGGGAGCCAACCATGAGCCGTGTCAGCTACAGAACAGGCCCCCCAGCACCACGGAGCAGACGCTAAAAGGAAGAAGCTAAGTGTGTTTTTTAAGATGAGGCAGAAAAGGATGGCCCACCCTCAGGTCACCACTGCATTTCCCTTCCCTGCAAGTGGCTGTTCATCTCGCTCAGCTGTCTGACACCTTTAGAAGGGCCAACGTTTCACACTCCACTTGCTGTGCAATTACGATTTCAAAGGCATTTTTATTGGGTTTTCCACGGACCTGAAAAGCAGCAACATATTTCCGAGTCTGAAGAAATACTACAGTCTGTTCAGAGCAGCAGAAAGACTGGGGGATCTATTCCCCGCCAATGTCACGGGTGAAACGTGGAATAAAGGGGTCAGGACATGAAGAGAACAAGTGAGGGGGTGAGAGTACATGTTGGTGGACTACTGGATGCCAAGCACAAGACTCACTGCTTTAGAAAGGCTCACTGAGATCTATTTGAACATTTCACTTGCACAATCACCCTGTGGGAAGGTATTCAAAATAAGCTCCGTTTTACCTAAGAAGATCGAGCCTCAGAGAACTGAGGTGATTCACCTGATTCTGGCTCAAAATGGGGAGAACTTGGCAAGTCTGACTGAAAAATAGGTAAGAACTCTCGATCCCCAGTGTGGGGCATGCAGGAGGCAGCCGGTCCATGGTTCTCTCTCATCAGTGATGTTTCTCTCTCTCGCCTTTCCTCTCTGAAATCAATTTAAAAAAAACCCACACACAACACAGCAGAACACTAAAACCTCTGAAAATAACGTCCACCATGAAGTTTGTGAATACACTGGAATAGAAGACTCAAACTAACATAAAGTTACAGATACGTCTCAAAATATGATCGAGGAAGCACAGAACTGGTAGGCAATAAACACCAGTTCTTCCCTTTTGAACTCAGTGAAGAGTTCTGTGATAGAGGGTGAAATGGAGAACATCCCACCCGCAGAAAACTACCTAAGACTAAGCCCAGGAGGTGGAAGAGGGAGTGTGCACAGCGGAGGAAGGAAAATGCATGCAGCCACCCTGCTTGTTTACAAAGAATCTGTCCATCGCGCTGAGACTCCTGGTTGTCTTAATCACTCTCCAGCCTCTTAAGTAAATTAAAAAAAATTTAATGAAAAATGCAATCCCTAGAAATGATATCAATATATTATAGTCATACATATTGTCATTGGTATAATTTAAATAATTGGTCATTGGTATAATTTAAAATATAACTTTAATATGTATTATTTTACTTATGTTTTGGTGTTTACCTGTTTTATTAAAATAATTTGGCACCTGTGATAAACGCTAGGTACGAGGCTCCCATCACACCATTTTTTTTTGTTCATTTTAACCTCTTAAAAACAAAAATTACTCATATTCTATTAGGCATTTGCTGAAATGGTTTTGTTTTCATGGGCAGTTTGAAATGAGTTACTATTTTTCATTAAATTGGAATTTGATTGCATGGTTTTAACTACCACCAAGTGGATCACCATTCCATCAACCACCCAAAGGGAGCCAACCATGAGCCGTGTCAGCTACAGAACAGGCCCCCCAGCACCACGGAGCAGACGCTAAAAGGAAGAAGCTAAGTGTGTTTTTTAAGATGAGGCAGAAAAGGATGGCCCACCCTCAGGTCACCACTGCATTTCCCTTCCCTGCAAGTGGCTGTTCATCTCGCTCAGCTGTCTGACACCTTTAGAAGGGCCAACGTTTCACACTCCACTTGCTGTGCAATTACGATTTCAAAGGCATTTTTATTGGGTTTTCCACGGACCTGAAAAGCAGCAACATATTTCCGAGTCTGAAGAAATACTACAGTCTGTTCAGAGCAGCAGAAAGACTGGGGGATCTATTCCCCGCCAATGTCACGGGTGAAACGTGGAATAAAGGGGTCAGGACATGAAGAGAACAAGTGAGGGGGTGAGAGTACATGTTGGTGGACTACTGGATGCCAAGCACAAGACTCACTGCTTTAGAAAGGCTCACTGAGATCTATTTGAACATTTCACTTGCACAATCACCCTGTGGGAAGGTATTCAAAATAAGCTCCGTTTTACCTAAGAAGATCGAGCCTCAGAGAACTGAGGTGATTCACCTGATTCTGGCTCAAAATGGGGAGAACTTGGCAAGTCTGACTGAAAAATAGGTAAGAACTCATGTTCATCACTTCGCTTTCAGAATCAAATTCAGCACCAAACTATCTTATTACATCTAGACCAGTGGTTCTCAACCTTCTGGCCCTTTAAATACAGTTCCTCATGTTGTGACCCAACCATAAAATTATTTTCGTTGCTACTTCATAACTGTCATGTTGCTACTGTTATGGATCGTAATGTAAATATCTGATATGCAGGATGGTCTTAGGCGACCCCTGTGAAAGGGTCGTTCGACCGCCAAAGGGGTCTCGACCCACGGGTTGAAAACCGCTGATCTAGACAAAACAAAACAAAACACACACACACACACACACACACTAGACAAAACAAAACAAAACAAAACACACACACACACACACACACACACACACACACACACACATGCACGCACGCACACACACACCCCTCCATGGTCTTCACTGGGCAAATACGGTGCTAACTGAGGCATTCGAGTCACCCTCAAGGTCACCTGGGTACTCACCCATGAAGGGCTGGCCTCTGGGACTGTGTTGGAAGTGACCTAATGAGCTCAGCAACGTGCATGCCTGGTGATGCCATGAGACACAGAAGGGGCCCTGACAAAGGCTGCTCCTGTCCGCACAGCCTCGTGCCTGGGTCGGTGGAGCCTCCTGCAGGGGCAGAGGAGGGGAGAGAGGAAAGAGAGGCACCCCAGTGACACCCCGAAGGCCGACGGCAATCACCCAGCGTGGAGCACACCACAAACACCCCTTTCAGTGAAGGTATCTTCTACTTTCAAACGTGAGAGGAAGCTCTCCCAACTCCCATGATCCTGTTCCAGGGCTCTGGGTCCTGAAGTGACATTTCCCGTCTCATTTAGCCAACTCTTGACGGTCAGCTGGCAACTGCTCTAAGCAGAGCTCCAATGAACTAGAACGAAGCTTAGAAAACCAGCCTTCTTGGCTGGGAACTCTCCCCTCCCCTCAATAGAACAGTATTTCTCCAGACTCTGATGATCTCACTTTCCATTCCCTAATATTCGAAAGAACTTGATAATAAAAAATAACTAAGTGTGGGCTGTTACAAGATCAAGTGCAAATACGGACAATGATTTTTTAGTTGGAAATGACCATCTATTGCATCCACTTAAAATTCTACATTCTCTAAATTGGACGCATTTCTAATCGTTTCAGCAGCCGGGACATGGAGGGAGCCAACTGCTCTCACAAAGGCTACCGTGGAGCCCAGCGCCCGGCGGCGAGCGTGGAGGGAACACGGTGAGCCTTCCAGCCTGGTACGGCCGTGCCAGCGCACTGATTCATTCTGGAATTTCCTCCTTGCGCTGCTGATGCGAGATAAACCCACATGACATCACTGGGCTCTGGCCACGACTGCTTTCACGAAGCCGAGGACAGTCCTGCTTTGAACACCCTTCTCTTGTGAAAAGTGCTTTCCGCCTCCGCAGGCTCTCAGCTGCAGGAGGGGCAGCGCCTTCCTGTGGAAGGGGGGCGAGGGGCCAGGCTTTCGCCAAAAGAGCAGGGGTTCTACTCCCCACTCGCCAACCACAGACTCCACAGACACACCAGGGGATGTGTGGGAAATTAAGCTTTACAAGGTGACACTAAGAAAGAGGCGGCCTTGCCTCGGGATTTCAATGGCGTAGGCTGCAGTGTGATTAGAGAAGTGAAAGGGTGTGTCCTTATTTCAATTCCTTCAGCAGAAGAGCTCCAGGCCCCCCCTGCATGTGAGCTCTCCCCGGCTTCTCACTGTAGCGGGGTTCAACTGTGAGACTGGGTACCCGTGGGCAAAGAGGGAAACGAGTGATTTCTAAGAGCTTACAGTTCAGATCCAAAAAGAATGTGCTTGTTATCTAGTATTGTGTGATATTTTGAAACACATTTCAACGCAGTGTCGGAGATAGAGACGGTTCAGGAAACAGGACCGGAAAAGCCAGAAGGAAAAAAGATCAATTCAATGTCATGTCCTATTTTAAAACTGCTGATAGGAGAATTAGTATAGAAGCTGCAGCACCAGCAAAATGAATACGCAAGGACCGGGGAAAGGATGCCAGATGGAGCAGGCTGAGGAGGCCGAGGGGGCTGAGGAGGCCGAGGGGGCTGAGGGACACACGCCTGCCGCACAGACAGTACGGCTCTGGCCTTGCCCCTTAGAAGCAGTTCTGTTCACACACATGCACTTGTCTGATGTGAGCTCTCTCCCAAATAGATATTCTCATCACACTTTATCAGAACTCACTGCGACAAATGCCAGCTAGCTACTGATCTGCCGCAAATCACTGATACCTTCTTAAGCAATTTACTTCCCTCTGAAAGTCAGTTTCCTCCAACTCTATTCATGTGGCTCACATGCCGCTGCTGCCTGAAACCTTCCTGGCCACTATTATTGAAGAGACCACACTGCTAACCCCTTATCACGTGTGGGTTTTTTTCCTGATAGCACTTATGACTCCCTAACCTGGTGTTATTCTAATCTGGGTCCTCTGAGAACCAGATGCCAAGATGGGGTCAAACCTGCAAAACTTGCATTAGGAAAGCTGCCCACATGAGAGAAAATGGGGAGAGAGTCCAGGGACCTCTTGTGGTTGTGTTCTAGATATAGGCGTATTCTAGACATAGACGTATTCTAGACATAGACCTGTTCTAGACATGGATGTGTCGTAGGCGTGAGCATGTTCTAGACATGGACATATTCTAGACATAGATGTGTTCTAGACACAGGCACTTTCTAGAAGTAGGCATGTTCTAGACATGGGGTGTTCTAGAAGTAGGCATGTTCTAGACACAGGTGCGTTCTAGAAGTAGGCATGTTCTAGACATGGGTGTGTTCTAGATATGGGGTGTTCTAGAAGTAGGCAGGTTCTAGTCCGCTGTGCAGTCCCGGGGAGATTCGTCAAGGCCGCTGGGGGATCCTTGAGCGCATCAGTTGCAGGAGGGGTCCTAGGTTTTCCAGAAGCAGGTGTGTCCCGGTGAGTCTGTGGCTGGGAGCAGACCGTGAAGAGCAGCCTCGGCCAGAATGTCACAAAGGCAGTCCCAGTGCACAGAGCTGGGGCCCTGGGTCACTTACTAGCTGAACTGCTGCCGGGCTCATGGCCGTCACACAGAATCCAGGCATTGACTCCTCTTTCACTTATCTCACCTGCCAGAATGAATACCCCAGGGCAGGGACCTGCCTTTTTATTAACTGCTGAATCCTAAACACTTGTTGGATAAATAAATGTATCTGAATTATGGGGAGTATACTAGTATCTACTTTAAAAATACTGCATTATAAAACACATCACCCAATACATGGTAAGGGCTTGGGAAATGTTAGTTACTGTTATTCGCAAAATAAAAAATGGGTAAAGAAGGTGGAGGGATTAGCTAAAGAACATATATGCACACCCCTTCCGTGGTCTGCTCCCAGCCAGAGACCAACCATGACAACGACATTAGGGTAGACCTGTTCCTGGAAAACGTGGGACTGCTCCTGCAGCTGACTTGGGCTCAAGGATCCCGCAGCAGCCTTGCCGAATGTTCCCTGGACTGCACGGCGGGCTAGAACCTGCCTAACACAACACAACACAACACAACTGGAGATCTCACAGCTCTGCAGGTCAGAGTCCAACACAGGCCTCCCTGGGCCAACCTCCAGGTGTCGCATGGCCGCACTGCCTTCTGGGGGCTGCAGGGGAGAATCCATTTCCTTCTGGGGGCTGTAGGGAAGAATCCATTTCCCTCTGGGGGCTGTAGGAGGGAATCCATTTCCTTGTTCATTTGTATTATTGGCCAAACTCAGTCCTGGTGGTTGTAGGACTAAAGTCACCTTTTCCTTGCTGGCTGTCAGCTGATGGCCGTTCCAGTTCCCAGAGTCCAGCCACATTAATTCAGTCATGGCCCCCTTCCACCATCTTCAGAGCCAGAAATGGCTGGTCAAGTCCCATTCATGCTTCCACTCTCTCCTGCCTCTTATGTTCCATCTCTGATGGCAGCTGGGAAAGGTTTCCCACTTCTAAGGGCTCGTGTTATTACATTTGAACCCACATGGACAATACAGGGCAATCTCCTTATTGTAATGTCAGCAGATTAGGCCCTGGCTGGTGTGGCTCAGTGGTTGAGCGTCATCCATGCATCGAAAGGTCGCCAGTTGTGGGCTTGATGCCCAGTAGGAGGCGTGCAGGAGGCAGCCAATCAATCTTCTTCTCTCGCATCAATGTTTCTCTCCCCTTCCTTCCTTTCTCTCATTTTCCCTTCTCCTTTCCTCTTCTAGCTATTAGTTGAGTTGTACAGACTTGGAAACTGGAGGGCCTCATGTCAGACCCAGGCGATGTAGGATGGATGTGCACTGATTTAAGAAAAGCATGTTGGGCTCCGGCAATTGGGGGGCAGAGTGGACTAGGGCTGCATGAGGAGAGTCTGGGGTGAGGGCAGACAGGACAACCCTCGGGATCCCTGTGCTGAGTCACCCCCCATTAGGCAGAAACCATCTTTCTCATGTAGAGCTTCTCCCACGAATCTCAAGCTTAATTTTAAAACTCAGTTCCTGCCCGGCCAGCGTGGCTCAGTGGTTGAGCGTTGACCTATGAACCAGGAGGTCACGGTTCGATTCCCGGTTGGGGCACATGCCTGGGTTGCTGACTCCATTCCATTGTGCAGGAGGCAGTTGATCAATGAATGATTCTCTCTCATCATTGATGATGTTTCTATCCTCTCCCTGAAATCAATAAAAAAATGTAATTAAAAAGAAAATAAGAAAACTCAGTTCCTAATATCTGTCTTATGTTACTACTCCCTGTATGCAAAACTGGGGCTGCTGACGATTCTACACCCGAGCGGATGTGGCTCAGGTCCTGTCTTCCTGGGCGAGGCTCGCTGCTGGACCACACAGCACGCCCGGCTCAGAGCTATCTGGGAACATGAAGTCAAAGGGACCGCATTTATTTAAGAAACATATTCTTTAGTACTTCTGATACTTGGAAAGAGGTGTGATCATCGTGTACCATTCATTACAGTAAGCTTCCTCACAAACTCATCAACATCTATTAGAAACAAATTAAACTTATAGTGCCACAGACTGAATGTGTGTCCCCCTGTAATGGGCATGTTGAAACCCTAATTCCCAAAGTGATGGTGTTAGGAGGTGAAGCCTTTGCGAGGCGATGAGGTCGTGAGGGTGGAGCCCTCATTGTGGGATTAGTGCCCTTATAAGAGACCCACAGTGCTTCTCGACTCTCTCCCCTCCCCCGCCACAGGATACAGACGGCAGCCCTCTGAACCCGCAGCAGCTCTCCCCAGAAACTGAATCTGTTGGGGTCTTGATCTTGGACTTCCCAGCTTGAGAACTGTGAAAAATAAATGTCTGTTGTTTATAGCAGCCTGAACAGACTAAGATGCCTTGCAACACTAAAATTATCATGGTGCCAGATGCATCATTTATGGTTAATATCATAATTATCAGACTGCATTAGACCACCCCATTTGTATAATTCCATGCCCTGATGTTGACTTAACTGGCCCTGTCAGCAGAGTCAGAGAATATTAATATTTTGGATATAATAATAATAATAAGAAGCAAAGAACGAGCTACTATCTTGTCCAATACAACTCACTAATACTATGTTAATAGCATAATGAAACTCTTTGGCTCAAACAACCATCTGCTTAGAATCGAAGAACTTTAGAATTAGACACTATTTTAAAATACTCCACATCAATTCCTTTTTACAGAAGGGAACCTAGAGGAGTTGAGAAACTAGCTCATCTCACACTGCATGGGTCACATTAGGACCAGGAACCCTGCTTCTGGTCTAACGCGCCCCCCCCCCCCCCCCCCCCCATGGTCACACAGTCCCCCAGGGTCACACTCCACACATCCTCTGCGGACACACAGTGCGCGGTTTCATATTGGTGAACATCTGTCTGGATACCGCCTTATGTAATCTGGGTACCTCATGTATTAACCACAGAGAAAGAAGACTGAACAAGAAGTGATATTAGTGCCACGTGGGGCCTTCTTCACAATGCTGGAAGTCTGACTTCCATCCGTAGAAAACTGTTCATGTGAAAACATCACACCATGTTCAAGTGGAAGGGAGTGAATTTCCACACTGTATTGAAGAGTGAAGATGGTTCCTTCCACTAAAAACCTCCTGCTCTGTGTCTTTCAAACTGTAGTTGTGTTCTGCTAAGGGGTCTGGAAAGCAATTCAATCGGGTGTGACCGGCCGCTTTTCAAACGAGAGCAATAAAGTAAAATAAAATATCAGAGCACACCTCTCACAATAGCAGTGTTGTCTCATGAACTTTTGATTTGTTTTACGTACGTCACGTGGGCAAGATCAAAACGTAAAAGATGCCGCTTCCTCTAGGTGGAAAGCTACTGTTGCTGTTGGAAAATTAAAAAAAAATATTAGCAGTGTTTGTAGCGACTGAAATGGCTTCTCTCCATCCCATAAAAACTACTATAACCAATTTGAGAAGGAGAGTTCTCCTGAATTAGAAAGGAGAATTTGAAACAGTGGGACAAAACTTGTACAAAACGATTTAATCAGAAAACTTTGACTTTAAAATGTACATAAAGGCTCTCACATACAATCCAGGGACACTGTTTGCCAAGAGTTAGTTGCTGTTATTTTCCCTATTTACACCAACAGGTAAGTGTGAGAAATAAACCCAGTGCTCCGGAATCCTGACTCTGTGGACACCGATAGTTCTTTGAAGTCGTTCTATCCTCGAGTCCTTTCCAACAATTTTCTTAGTCTAACAAAAATGTGCCTCATTTCGTCTTTTCTTTTGAGTGTGAAGTGAATTTCAACAAGGAAGTGCAACTTGGAAACACTGGTGCCCTGAATATTTCTGTCACCTTTACAAAGACGCGCTCTCTGGGCAACTTCCTCTGGTGGGGTCAGCCCTTCGGCCAATAGCTGTGAGCAAAGAACAAGGTGTGACTTTCCTATTGCATTCCCAAAGCGCTGCTTTAAAAACAAGCCAGCGGGAGAGGTAGTGTGTGTGTGTGTGTGTGTGTGTGTATGTGAATGTATGCTGGGTCACAGCGGCTTAGCTTGGTCAGGTTCCCAAGTGTGTGAGTGTGTGTGTGTGTGTGTGTGTGTGTGTGTGTGTGTGTGTG
>NW_005371463.1:177108-179616 GCF_000412655.1 Myotis brandtii
GGAACGCGCTGCCCGCTTGGGGCCACTCACGCGGGTGCCGCTGCCACTGGGGATGAGCTGGTGATCCCAACAGCCTGACAGCCAACCCAGTCCTCCCGCCACCCACCCCAATTCCCCCTTTCACCATCGCTGATCCATGGGAGCCTACGGGCCTGGGGGAAGGAACCAAGAGGTTAGCCATTCAGCCCACTCACCAGTCCCCAGTCCCACCCCACTCGTGGGCCCTGGGTGGGGGGTGGGGAAGGAGGGGGAGGGACCAAGAGGTGCTCAACCCACCTCTGGGTGACCAGTCGTTTGGTCGTCACAGTCGTCACAACAATGGCTTTTTATATATATAGAAGGTATGCTATAAAATGTTTTATAAATAGAGATATTTATGCACGAAAAACCTAGAGAATGGCTTAATGACAAAATCTCTAGATGTTTTAGTTCTGTGTTTTTAGCGGAGGCCATACCGCCTTTGCTCATTTCTGCTAACAGAACCGCCATGGCTGTCACAGGCAGCACCAGAACTGCGGTTCCAGCTTGTGTTTACCGCCTGCCTGACGTGTGCCAGGGGCCTCACTGTCACTGTCTCGGAGATAAGGACATAATAATATCTAAGTGTTAATATCTAGGATCGTTCGGGAAGTAAAGCAACCTGCATGAGGCACTTGGTTTCGGATGCATATTTTGGGATGAAATAAAGACGGGGAACAGAAATGTAGGGGTCTTGTCCCTGGTCGTTATTTAATGCGCATTTAGAAGTCTGTCATCCAATCCTTCCACTTCTGGATCAGGAAAGAGGTGAGAAGAGCTGAAGTCACCAGTCCACAGCCTCGCAGCGACTTGTGAAGACTGCCATAAGTCTCCCTCCAGCGTTCTTTCTATGACATCAGGTTGCTGTTGAACACAAGCGATTCTGCCACCCATTCCTTTCATCCTTTCTCTCGGGTTACAAACACGGCTAGAAAAATTAAAAACCAGGCAAAGAAATGCCCACATGGGGTTGGCAGCCCTACTAATTCTGCTGACAGCCACCCAGCTGGGGACCAGCTAGGACCCGTGGCAGCCTCCAGATGAGGAGACCGAGGTTAGAAGTTAATAACCACTGAGGGCACGCAGAATCTAAGGGGCAAGGTCAGGACCTGAACCTAGGTCTGTCCAGGGCTAGAGGCATGGTCGTTACGATACCATGCTGCCCTTGGACATGGTCGCTTCTTGGCTTTCTAAACAGTTTTAATGCTGCCACCTGGATGAACTTGGATTCCAGCTCAAGCGGAGTGTCAGGCATCCAGCCTTCTTCAATATCTGTCCCAATGATTCAGCTGAAGACAAAGAAGATCCTAACTTGGCAACACAAAACCCTAGGCAGAGCAGTGAATCTGATGCGATATGGTTAAGACTTCAAGATCTGCCCGGCCGGCGTGGCTCAGTGGTTGAGCATGGACCTATGAACCTGGAGGTCAAGGTTCGATTCCCGGTCAGGGCACATGCCCAGGTTGCGGACTGGATCCCAAACAGGGGGTGTGCAAGAGGCAGCCGATCAATGATTCTCTCATCATTGATGTTTCTATCTCTTTCCCCCCGCCTCTTTCCTCTTTCATCAATAAAAATATATTAAAAAACAACAAAAACCTTCAAGATCTAATAGGAGGTTTTAAAGAAATAAAAGAAACAGATGATGAAGTTGCTTGTGTTCTGAGGCAGTATAAACATTTGTGTCTAAAAAAATTAACAGCATTAAGATTCACACACACAAAAATTCAGTATTTTGAACATAAACCTACATTGGCTAACAAAGTGACATAGTTGCGAAACAAGTTAAAACAACCTTAGACTGTCCCGATAAAAACACCCAGAGAGGATATAATTCCCCCAAACCATAAATCTGGCCGATTGTAAAAACCTGGTTTTATTTTTGGATGCCACATTTTTTCCAAGTTGATAATGAAAGTGCAGTGTGAATTCAGGGCATGGAGGAGGGACTGGGACTTGTTGATGAGCCCATTGTCAGTGCACACAGATAAGAGCCTCCTTAGATGGAGGCCAGGCCCACGTGAGGGAAGGCAGTGTTTCAGGTGATGACAGAAAAATGCCTTCCTGTTACTGATAACTTCAATGTCACTGTCACTTCGGATCCCAGTTCAGAGCCAAACAAGCCACGGGCTCAGGCATATGTGTGTTTCTTCTGATCTCATTCTCTATGTTCCACTTGCATTTTAATTCCCCGTAGCTCTGATTCCTTCTCTGATTAATATCTGACCACTGTTTTATAGCATACGCTAGAATTCACTTTATTTCACTTTACTTTGTTAAGAATGTACTTCAAATCCTTTGTAGGAGGAGGTGAAGTTGGTTTGATTAGTTTACTATTTACTAGGCCTTCAACAATTGAGAGAACTGAGTATTTTTAGCTGGAAAACACAAGAGATGTTTTCAAAGCTGAACAGTCTTTTTTTTTTAAAATTCTTTATTAGTTAAGGTATTACAAATGTGTCCTCATCCCCCCCATTAAACCCCCATCTT
>NW_005371463.1:179739-186909 GCF_000412655.1 Myotis brandtii
TGTCCCTGTTCATCAGTCTATGTTGTTCTCTATATTCCACAAATGAGTGAAATCATGAGGTGTTTATCTTTCTCTGACTGGCTTATTTCACTTAGCATAATGCTCTCCAGTTCCATCCATGCTGTTGCAAAAGGCAAGAGTTCCTTCTTTTTTACCGCACAAAGCTGAACAGTCTTACAGAAAAGAGAACAGGTACAGATTTCTGTGGCCACAAAGAACAAAAGCAAGACAGCGTGTGAACATTATTGGGAGGTGGATGAAACTCGCTGGGATGAACATTCTGGAAGAGCTGCGGAAGTCTTAAGGAGGAACAGGCTGCCCCTCGAAGCTTCAGCGTTTCTGTCCCTGTCACCACCTTTGAATAGAGGTTGGGGACAACCCACCAGGGAGGGGAGGCCGGACCAGAGGACATCGGAAGCCTCCTGGGTCTCTAAGGCTGTCGTAAGTACACACCACAGCAAGGAAAACAACATATAGGTTCGTCGAGCCCCACATTACCATCGATGACAGCAGCGATCATCAGAAGAGCAGTAATGGCCATAATGACACAGTACAGGGCTTGACAGCTCCTTTCATCTGGGGCCTTGTCAAGGGACATCAGGTGTAAGTATTACTTCTCACCCCCATTTTGCAGATAAGACAATTAGAATGTTTCAACGTGAAATAACACAGAAGGGTAATGAAATCGCCTAAGCTGACAGTAAGTCAGCAAAAATTAAGGTGTCCACTAGTTCAACCACTGACTGTGGTTAACGAGCAAATGTGGGCTGGTAAGTAAGACTGAGTTTGATCTTCTGATGTGCAGCGAGATGTCACGCTGCTAAGCGCTGAGGGGCCCAGTGAACACTGGCCTCTGGAATTCCCTATTTTATACGAGGATGCAAGACCCTCAGGGCTCTCTCTCCGCCCGACACCTGCCTTACTCTTCCTGACCAGCTACTCCACAGCCAGGCCCATCGCCTCAGCAGCTCGGAGCTCACCTCTCTATAGCTTTGCAATAAGAGAAAAAAGGGATCTTTCCTGCAAGTTCTAACTTGAAAATTCCTGGGAAAGGATGCTAATTAGCCTGAATCACTCCTACCAAGAACTGTGGCCAGAAGAGGGTGAACCCCTCCCCCCGCCCCCCCTTGGCGCTATGCCCACGCTGTGGTTAAGTGATCTGGCTCTATGACTGAAAGCAGAGGACAAAGCAATACACGTCCACCACAGGTCTTTTCTCAATCGAAGGAAATGACATGTATATTAGCCACAGTGCCAAATACATTCTCACCAGCTTTATCAGAAGTCTACATAATAAATAATTAGGTTTTCTAACTTCCTAAGAGATTACTTAATAAAAAAGATTATAACCTGCCCTAGCCAGTTTGGCTCAGTGGGTAGAGCATCGGCCTGTGGACCCAAGGGTCCCAGGTTCGATTCTGGTCAAGGGCACGTACCTCGGTTGCAGGTTCCTACCCGGCCCGGGCCCTGGTCAGGTCTCGTGCAGGAGGCAACCAATCGATGTGCTTCTCTCACATCGATGTTTCTCTCTGTCTTTCCCTCTCTTCCACTATCCCTAAAATCAATGGAAAAATATCCTCGGGTAAGGATTAGCTAACTAACTAAATAGATAGACAGATAAATAAAATTGTAGTTTTATCTCATTTTTGGGTGCTTTTCTCCCTTACTTTTTTCCCCCTTCTGAATGATTCTTATCATTTCACAGATGACAGTTACTTTGGCCATAACATAATGGTACTTGTGGTTCCAACTGTGCGAAGCTACTTGGGATGTATTCACAGAGGGCATCTGAGTTTTTGTGTTTTTTTTTAAAATATATTTTATTGATTTTTTACAGAGAGGAAGGGAGAGGGATAGAGAGTTAGAAACATCGATGAGAAACATCAATCAGCTGCCTCTTGTACCCCCCCTACTGGGGATGTGCCTGCAACCAAGGTACATGCCCTTGACCAGAATTGAACCTGGGATCCTTGAGTCTGCAGGCTGACGCTCTATCCACTGAGCCAAACCGGTTAGGGGGGCATCTGAGTTCTGACAGCGACCAGCAGCCTTCCAGGGACAGTCAGCCACGGCACCCTCTTTCCAGGGGTCTCCGCCCTCTTCTCTTGGTGACCGTACATTTCAGTTGTACAGGAAATAAGAAGAAGAAGAAAAGAAGGTCTTATGGTTACGTTTCCATTCTGTGACTTATCATAGACGCTAACTCAGGTGTTGAAAAACTCTACTGACTCCTATTCGGGCCACAGTATCAGACTTTACAGACAGAGGGACCAAGAGAGACAGGCCCTTCGCAGGATTTTCTTCCTACATGGTGAGAAAGTTGGCAAGCAAGCAAGCAAACAAATGAGCAAAACAGTCACAGGCTGTGTTAAGTATGAGGGGAATCAAAAGGACAGTGGATGGAGGTGCACAGGGAGTCCAGGACGGCTCTTCTCAGTGGAAACGAGTCGCCATTGGAGATGCAGGGAAGGGTGCTGTCGGCCAACACTGGCCCTACTGACATCTAGACCATAGAATTCTGTTGTGGGGACTGTCTGTCCATTGTAGCAGGGGCCTCTCCCACTGGATACTGCCCTCCCTCCCCCAAAATGTGTTTCTGGCCATTGCCAAATGCCCCCTGGGAGCCCCGCCCCCCACCCCCAGGCTGAGAGCCACTACTGTAGACACAGGGAATTAAGAATGTGAAGCCTCAGACAGCATGAGACACTGTTAAAGAGCTAGGGACAGACCATTCGGGGTCTGCAGGCCTTGGCAAGAATTTGGATTTTATTTTACACTAGTGGCCCAGTGCACGAAATTTGTGCACCGAGGAAGCGGGGGGGGGGGGGGGGTCGGGGTGGGGGGGGGGGGGGGGGGGGGGGGGGGGGGGAGTCAGCACCAGGCTGCCCCGAGGACCATCAAGGCTGCCCATACTCCCTCTGGTGCGTCAGCCTCAACTGCTCTTTCTCTGAGAGTAAGATTGACAAGTTCAGGGCCCTGAGATGCTTTCTTGTTTTTGAACTTCACTGTGAGCCACATGCTCTTTCCCCACCAGGCTCCTCTGACCACACTCAGTGGCGCTCTGCTGTGGGCATTTCCGTGGCCACAGCTCCTGCACAGGATGTGCTGGGTCGCAGACCAGCTCCAGTGCCACCCTCTTTGCGGTGGTGCTGAGGATTCTGCACCTCAGAGTGCTGCTGAAGCTGGTGGAGAAACCATCCGTATCCCAACTGCCCTCCCCTCCTGGCCTGATCACCCCTAACAGCCTCTGCTTCAGCCCCACCACCATGGCTTTGTCCAGAAGGTCTCCCGGTCTAATTAGCACATTACCTTCTTATTAGTGTAGATTCAGCCGTGGGCAAACTACAGCCCTCAGGCTGGATCCGGCCCGTTTGAAAAGAATAAAACTAAAAAAAATAAAGACCGTACCCTTTTATGTAATGATGTTTACTTTGAATTTATATTAGTTCACACAAACACTCCATCCATGCTTTTGTTCCGGCCCTCCGGTCCAGTTTAAGAACCCATTGTGGCCCTCGAGTCAAAAAGTTTGCCCACCCCTGAAATGGCAAGTCATTGAACACTTTTAAGTCGGGGAGTAACATGTCTATATTCAAAATAGACTACTCGGGCTCCTGTGTGGGAAATGGGTTTAAACCAAGGAGGGTAAACTCGGCCTCAGGGCCAGGCACTGAAGGAGACTGAAGAGCAGCCAGCGAGGTCGGGGCAAAGGCGGGAGAGGACGCGTCCCAGCCACCGGGCTGAGTGTGCGGAGGGAGTGGTGGCCGGTGACTGCATCGTTCCGGTGATCTCATCACCAGGTCGCCGCCTGAAGACTTTTCTGGAATTGCTCTGTTTAGCTCATCTTCTTGCTTAGCTATAATTTCCCCTACGAATCTTCTGTATATAATTCCAAAGTAATCATCTTGTTCTAGAGCACACAGAGGCTTCCTGTCACAGCCCTGCACCGGCCTTGTTTATTCCTGTTTCTAAAAATTTGCTCTTGAAGTAGCCGTGTCTCTTCCCTAATGCCCTCGAACACAACCACGGTGAACCTTGCAGGTTGAGGCTCATGCTTGATCTCCCACAGAAACCTCCCCTCCACCCTGCAACAATTCTGTTCCACACAGATGTCTCTATTCTCTAAAAAAATCAACGAAACTCCTAATTCTTCACTCCATCTGCTGAGCACGAACTTGTTAAGCATCTGTGCCAGGCACTGTGCTGGGCCCTGGAAATAAAACAATGCAAAAGTACGGTCTCAGCTCTCCAGGACCTTAGCTAGCAAGGAAATAAAGCTTGTCAGCAGCAGTTTGTCTAGTATCTGATCCGAGTCAGCCATTCGGCGGCTGCTTCTCCAGCCGTGGGTCGCTCCACCCCGTCCAGCTCAGTCCCGGCGCACCACGCCTGGAGCTGGGGATTGCCTCCTGGAATTACTCATCACTGCACCTGCTACTCATCACTTCCCGGAGTCTGAGTTACCTTCGCTCCAGAAGAGTGGTAACAGGTGCATCAGTGTGATGGTGCAGGTGATGCAAACGCTGGCTAGGCCTCAGCTGAACAATGAGGGGGTCCTTTTCTTTAAAAACCCTCATCAGAGGATATTCTTTTCCATTTCTTTTTTCAGAGAGAGTGGAAGGGAGGGAGAGAGAGAACCACTGATGTGAGAGAGACACATCGACCGGGGGCAGGGAGTGAACCTGCAACCCATGTATGTGCCCTTAACGGGGAATCGAACCCATGACCCTTTGGTGTGTGGGCCGCCGCTCTAATCACTGGGCACACTGCCATGGCATTAGGCCGTCTTTGGCCTGCCAAGCCCATCCCCTTGTATGATCTTATGCCAGTGTGATATACAGAGATCCTTCTTTGTAAATGTGGGTCCATCCAGAAATAACTATGTTGTGTCGTTCCTAACTACAATGTTTCCTGGCACCCTTGCAGTTTGGAATGTCACAACATAGGTTTTAAATGTATTTAAAAATGCCTATTTCTGTCCTAATATGCAGGACAATGTTCCTTTTCTTCTCCATGTTTGCTTCAGATTCACCTCCTGACGCTCTACTTGTGACCTATGACACATCCATCACTTAAAACCCGACACTTAGACATGCCAAGAACTGGCAGAAGGTGTGAAATGATATGATTAAAAAAGTGTACAGTCAGGGTTTAGTCAAACCCCTGAGCAGGGTGGACTGCGCGGGCATTCATTCTTCCGTAATCTCCCAGTGAGGGAGGCAGAGAGGGTGCGTCTACAAGCCACAGTTCAAATTATTTTTTTAAGAGTGGAGGTGGGGGCTGCTCCATCAGTTATGTTTGCATAAAAATGACTACAGTACAATATCGAGGTTATAATAGAAATATGCCCCAAAATGATGAAAGAGGGGCGCGTCTGTCTCGGAAAGTTATGAAAAGTCCCACGGAGGGGACAGGAATTGGACGGAGACCTGGAGGGTCTGGAGGGAACGGAGCCGGATCTCAGGAGCCAGGAGTGTGCAGCCAATGGGAAAGGACGCAGACCGTGCGGGGCTCTGCTGGTGACGGGGAGCCGGCACAGTCCTGGCCGAGGAACCTCGTGACCGTATTTTCATGTTAGAGAGATGACTGGCAGCATGGAGGCTGGGCTGGAGTGGGATGTAACTAGAGGCTATTTCGATACTCCCAGGGCGGTGAGTCAGGAGGGAGGATGACGACTTGATAGACGGAGAAGGGAGAGTGCAGGCAAGACGGGTGGGTGTGACAGATACGGAAGGAGATAAGAGCCAACAGGATGGGATACCAGGCTAGAGGAAATGAAGGAAATGCAGTACAGTAGGTCCTCGGGTGATGTCGGAGATCCGTTCCTACGGCTCAACGTAATTTGATTTTCGCCGTCAGTCGGAACCCACCTACATAAGCACCTGTGTCACTCACATGGAGCACATACACAGCAGTAATGAAGTGAAACAGTAAAAAAAAATTTAAAAGAAAGATAACAATTCCTGACCTTTACTGGTGGTAAATAAATAATAAAAAACATAAAGCACATATGTACATACGTTGAAATGATGAAACTTTTTTTTAAATAAATGGGAGATGGCGACGTAACCACGAAACAACGTTCGTTGAGTCTGACATAACCCGAGGACTGTCTGTATAGAGCAGCGGTTCTCAACCTGTGGGTCGCGACCCTTTGGGGGTCGAATGACCCTTTCACAGGGGTCGCCTAAGACCATCGGAAAACACATATATAATTACATGTTGTTTTTGTGATTAATCACTATGCTTTAATTATGTTCAATTTGTAACAATGAAAATACATCCTGCATATCAGATATTTACATTACGATTCATAACAGTAGCAAAATTACAGTTATGAAGTAGCAACAAAAATAATGTTATGGTTGGGGGTCACCACAACATGAGGAACTGTATTAAAGGGTCGCGGCATCAGGAAGGTTGAGAACCACTGCTCTGCAGCATCAAAGAACTCCCTCCCCAGCTCCTTCCATCACAAGTTCCTCAGGGGACTCCGGCTCTGCCTTCACTACAGGCAGCAGCAGCAGAGTAGATGCCCTCTCCCAGGCCCCTCACCTGGTTGCAGAGACTAACGCACAGGCTTCTCACTCCACACCGACTGGAGCCTCCTTTCCCTTCCACAGTGACGTCTGGCCATTGTTCATGGTCGCCTGAGAGGGGCATTTCCTTGGATTATCTTACCTCCTGTTCAAAGCCCAGCTGATTCAGAACAGTCAAGACCAAAGCCCTTGACATTTCCCCCAAGACTGCCCAGCTGATGAAGGTGGTCACTATCACAAGACAAGTTGAGCAGCGTTCATGCTCAAGACGCCTGCGGGTTGTCGTTTTCTTACTACAATTCGCAAGAAACAATTCATTAGGAAGCCAGGCTTAGCCTAATTCCCCAGAAAGTGAAAAGCTGCTGGGAAGCACGCACGGAGGCAGCCACCGTGTTCTTAGCACAACTGACCATGAGCCGGGTCGGCAGGTGTGTGAAAGCCTGCATTTTAACAGCCACGAACCGCCGCCGGGGATGCACACCTGCACACGGCCCGCCCCCCGACAGCTGCAGGGGAGCGCGTCCCTGCACCGGGCTGGTGCCAGGGAGACACACAGCTCCCAGGCTACACCCCGACCCGAAGCCCCGGGCTGGGGACTCGCCTCCCGGGCTCAGGACACTCCCCGCGGGCACCG
>NW_005371463.1:187850-191387 GCF_000412655.1 Myotis brandtii
GAGACCACAGGTGACCGGATCCGGGAGAGCCCCTGGGCTGCTGGTTGCTGGGGGGCAGGAGTCACTTCCAAAGTTAATGTTTAGCTTCTGAACGGTCACCTATGGGACGTCTACCAGCGCCTTTTGCACGTCGGAGCACAGGAGGCACCTGCGCAGGTGCCGGGAGGGTCCCGGAGCTGCCGTCTGAACGCCTCGGGGTTTGCTACCCGCTGCAGAGTTTTCTGCATCAGCGCGAGGCTTGCAAAGTGCACCGCGAGGCTTAACGTGTCACCCAGCCATTTGCCAAATGTTGCTTTATCTGGGAAAAACCAGTTTGTGTGCGGGGGGAGGGGAGGGGAGGGGAGGTTTTCCGTAGGGCATTTTCAAGGCTGTTTTTTGAGGGATGTTCGACAGTAAACTTAGGAAGTGCTTTGTGCTGAGGGGGTCTGATTCGCTTGTAGTTCTGGGCTCTTGAAGGAAAAGCACGGCTGGTTCTCAGGATTGAAAAGGAGTCGCCAGTGCCGACACAAAGTGAACTTTTGGCTAAATGGATACTTAACTGGTTAGTTTTATTTTCCCGTTCTTTTTTAAGTTCCACGATATGGGCTAGGCTAGGGCAAGATCCTGTGAACTGTTGAAGAGAAATTAAACAAACAAAACTTATTTTTGCAAAAGCAGTATGTGATTTATCTGCCATTGTCATAAGAATTCCAAATGGACTAACTCACTGTAGGTAGGAGTTAAGTATGGCCTGAAAAAACAAGGTTTTTGTTTTTGCTTTACGTTTTAAAGGATTTTGAAATTAGCTGTTTGGACAGCGCGACCAGGCTCGTGATGACTGGACCTAAATCATGAAAGTGATTTATTTAAATTTGTTCACAAATTAAACTCACTGGTGTGATGTGTATTCTTTCCGACAGTGTATAAAAAATAAGTGCCAAGAATACACATTTCTTTTTCCCTATTAATTTTTGAAAAAGTTTTTATAAATTTTGGTAGATGGTAAGTTGGAACTTGATAGTAATAGGCAATCCATTAATATTATTTCTCTAGACGTTACAAAAAGTAGGTTCTAAAAAGATAGCTATTTTAATGGGGCAGGGGCACCTTTTCCACCTAGTGTACTTTTTTTCCTTAAAAAGAAAAGAAAATCACAAAACACCTAATTTAGTGTGTTCTGTGACTCAAGGTCTTTTATATTATTTAGTGTCAAGTAAATATTGTAAACTGAAGTATTAGGAAATAAATTTTGGAATTATATGGCTTAGAAGTTTGTTTCTGCAGGACAGAGAGTTAAATTATGAAAAGCTGATCTATTTTAAGGTGAAATCCACATTTACAAGTCACAGTCAGAGGCATTTTGCCTGCGGGAACTGTTTGGAATTCACTGGCCTACCATTCCACAGGGGACATTGCTTTACCCTCCAATTGTCTGAAAATACGTTTGAAATCTGCAAAGTGGTAGATGAAGCTGTCCCACAGAGACGCTGTCTTACTAAGCTACCCAGCACGTCTTCTTATTTGACAGCTCTAACGATAAGGTGTTTCTCAATTATAGACCTCAGGGAGCCTGCGGAGGTAGCTCCTCATTGCAGCTGGCAGTATTCCGACACAGAGCTGCTTGGTATGCCTGGGCCCAAAAGATTGTCAATTTAGCCTCATGTTGCTCACGGGCTCTTGGATGAAAGGAGGGACTGTGCTCATTTATGTCATCTGTGGAGAGCTAGCTAGAAATTAGTGATGATACAAATGTGGCGTTAGTATATTATTAATTTTGTATCGCTGTAATGACTTTAGATTTTGCATTGCAGTATGTGCGCATAATAAGAGCAAGAAGTGGATGCAACCTGTATACTACTACCACAGAGAAAATCTTCAAAGATTCTATAAGCTTTAAATAACTTTATGTAAAACCTTAATCTGGCAAGTTATTATGAACTTTTTTAATACTATGAATACTACATATTTAGAATATTTAGGCAAAAAGTATCTGTTGTTTGCTTTTCCAGGTTAACCTGTATCTTCTATCAGGAGTTCCTAAACTGGGCTCCATGCTTAGAACCAGAGCCTGTGGTTAGAGCTGGATTTTAGCATAATTAACAAACTTTATTCTGAGGTGTCCAAAGGCTCCATGAGCTACAAAAGGTGGCTGTGACACACCAACGCTGGAAACCACTGCATCCGGTTGAACAATTTTAGTTTTACCTTATGTTCATATTTGTAACTTATCAGAAAATAAAATGTTATGCAACATAAACCATATTTGAATATCTTAGCCATTTCAATGAACAAAATCAGTTACCTGCGTTGTCATGGTATTTTTAATTTAATTTCTTGGAAGTCATTACATTAGCCTTCTATTTTGCAAATATTGACCTGCAGAAAGCAGTTTGAAGAAATACTTTTCCTTTGGGATTTGGAACTTTTTAATTTACCTTTTGTGCGTTGCCAAGGTAGGAAATTTGTTCAGTGAACATTTATTGACCAATAAGTTGTATTCGAGGCACTAGGGATTTAAAAACCAGTAGGACAGTGTGAAAGTGGTCAGATATACGCATTCTTCCTTTTCTAAGCCTCGTCTCTGGTTCTTGCCAGTCCTCCCCCCACTGCACCGAGTTTCTGAAGATAAAATAGTCTTTTTTCTCATACTCTTGCCTTCACGAGATGCCACTCCCTTTTCAGCTCCCCGGGACCACACCATGCCTGGAAGTGTGTTCTGATCCAGCAAAGGACAGTAGAGTACCTCATCCTTGCGTTAGGCACCACTCACTGCACTTCATACACTCTTTTGTTGAGGATTTATACTGCATCCTACAGGGAAGACAGATAATGAAGGGCATCTGAAGATGATGCAGGTACTCTCATCTAAAACGTCAGGAGAGCACGATGGGCCCCACGGGACGGGAGTGCGGGCACGGGGAGCGTTCTCAGCACTGAGACAAGGCGACCCCAATGTCAAGGTAACATTTGGTCGCTCTCATTTTTTATGGCAGCTGAACTTCCTGTTATTTATGAATTTAAGTGGTCAGTAGGGATGTTTGTGGTTATTTTTCTGAAAAGTTTTACGGACAGCAGTCCCCTTATCTGTGATTTGGCTCTCCCCGTTCTAGGTACCTGCACTCAACCACAGGTTGAAATATTAAACGGAAATTCCAGCAATAAACAGTTCATGAGTTTGAATCGTGCACCATAGTGAGTAGCGTGACGACATCGAGCACTGTCCATGCTGCCCCGAGGTGACTCGGCCTCTTGCTCAGCATCTCCGCTCTGAGAATGCCCCTGCCCGTCAGTCAAGCTGTCGGGGGTATCACATCCACTGTCTCAGAACACAGTGCTTGTGTTCACGTCACCCTCATTTTACTCAATAATGGCCCCCAAAGCCATGGTGGTGATTCAGACGTGCCAAAGAGAAGTCAGAAAGTGCTTCCTTTAAGTCAGTGGTTCTCAACCTGTGGGTCGCGACCCCTTTGGCGGTCGAACAACCCTTTCACAGGGGTACCTAAGACCATCCTGCATATCAGATATTTACATGACGATTCATAACAGTAGCAACATTAC
>NW_005371463.1:192311-209200 GCF_000412655.1 Myotis brandtii
ACGACCCTTTCACAGGGGTCGCCTAAGACCATCCTGCATATCAGATATTTACATTACGATTCATAACAGTAGCAACATTACAGTTATGAAGTAGCAACGAAAATAATTTTTTATGGTTGTCACAACATGAGGAACTGTATTTAAAGGGCCAGAAGGTTGAGAACCACTGGTATATAGTTTTTCTATTTTTAAAAAATATTTTTTTATTGAGAAAACCAAGGTGGTAGTGTAGGTAAACAATGGTACTCGCCGCCTCCCACAACCACATCACAATTACAGCTAAAATACAGAACAACCATCATTCAGAACCACCTGAAATCTGACTGAATGGAAGTCTTACAACTAGAGAAGTAAAGAAGAACGTGCATTGAGGCTGGTAGGAGGGGCTGGTCCAACACCCATGGGTGGTGTTTCTTTAATCGGAACGTGATATCTCCAAGGCCTCCCGTGAGAAGCAGGGGATCCCAGCAGCACACCAGGCCCCAGCCCAGGGTTCCAGAGCTGGGAAGAGAAATCCCCGTAACTTCAGGCTGTAAAACCAGCAGGGATTGTAGCTGAGTGACATGGAGGCTGCTGGAGACCCAGGTGCTCCTCCTAAAGGGCCGGTGAATGAACTTACATGGTCCCGATTCCTCTGAGCTCCAGAGCCAGGTGGAGGCTTTGGGAGAATCCAGGGACATATGGGGAGGAACTGGACTATCGACATTGCAGCAAGAGTGCTGGGTGGTTTCCTCCCAGACAGGCGTGCTTGCAGGGGTCATTGTTACTGTGCTGGGACATCCCGTATCACAGAGCTGACTGGCAGCCATATCTGAGTTTCCATCAGCGTGGCCCATACTGTTCGCTCCATCCTGGTGATTCCCTGAGATCCCTGCCCCATCCAATTTGCAGCCCCATCTAAGCTGTTTGCAGCTGTTTTCCCACATGAATGGCCAGTCCTGGCTCCGGTTTCAGGCTTGGATAAAATCTCTTAAACAAGCAGCAGCTGGAGTCAGCATGCCCCAGACCTATCAATAAAAGGCCAAAGACCTGGCACTAGCACCATCCTGTCTTGCCTCACAGTTGGGCCCTGCCTGGGCAGTTCCTAGCCCAACACAAGTAGCAGCCATCTGCAGATCTCTCTGTAGCTCCTGCTGGGTGGCCCCAGGCAGTGACTGACTTTGTACCTCCCAAGAGGCCCCAGAGCCAGTGCACCCAATGGGCAGCTTCAGACCATACCAGATTACAATTCTACGCATTCACAAGCGACACACTCAAGAGGCAGATTCAGTGAGCAAGTCCTGCTCTATAGGACAGCAGCTCTTCCACTGTAGATGCAGCTGGTCCTCACAGCCAATTGGCCTGGGGGCCAATCCCTCCCAGTGACACCAATTCCTCCTAGTGATGCCAGTCAAGGCTCAGCTACAACAAGACTGCACACAGCCCACACAGGCACACCTAGAGTGCCCAGCTCAGGTGACTGGGGAGACTGAGCCACTGGGCCCTACAGGACACCTACTACACAAGGCCACTCTACCAATTCTAGGAGACATACAGCTCTATCTAATACATGGAAACAAACACAGGGAAGCAGCCAAAATGCAGAGACAAAGAAACATGTCACAAATGAAAGAAATGGAAGCAAGTAAACTACTGGATACAGAGTTCAAAATCATGGTTATAAGGTTACTCAAGGTTCGTAATGAGATCTTCAAAGGACTTAGTGAGACTTTCAGGTATTTTAGTGAGAATGTCAAAGACCTAAAAAAAAAGTCAGAAATGAAGCATACATTAACTGAAATAAAGAACAATTTACAGGGATTCAACAGTAGAGTAGAGGATTCTGAGAATCAAATCAAAGATTTGGAATGTGAGGAAGTAAAAAACACCCAAGGAGAAGAGTAAAAAGAAAAGGAATCCAAAAATATGAAGATAGTGTAAGGAGTCTCTGGGACAACTTTGAGTGTACCAGCATTCGCATCATGGGGGTGCAAGAAGGAGAAGAGAGAGAGCAAGATTTTGAAAACCTATTTGAAGAAATAATGACAGAAAACTTCCCCTACCTGGTGAAAAAAATATACTTATAAGTCCAAGAAGCACAGAGTCCCAAACAAGAGAAACCCAGAGAGGCCCACACCAGACATATCCTATATAATAAAAGGCTAATATGTAAATACACTGAACGGCGGAACAACTGAACAACTGGTCGCTATTACGTCAGCTGCAGCAGCGGGATGGTGGAGCAGGTGAGCGGCGGCGCCAGACCAAGGTGGGGCGCCAAACCAAGGCAGGGCACCGGTTGCTGTCATCGGGGCAAGCTTCTGGTGGTTAATGAAAATTCTTTGCTCCTGCGCGCCGCGGTCCTGCCCGGTGTTCGTACCTGCTGCGGGTGCCGGCCCTGTTCGCACCTGCTGCCAGCGCTGGAGCCGCCGCTTGCACCCACTGCTGGCCCCCATCGCTCAGTGCCGTCAGCAGGTACGAGCAGCAGCTGCTGGCCCTGATAGCCCCTCAGGACTCTCTATCTCCTCCTGCTCCTGAGGGATGATCAGGACCGGCAGTCACCGCTCGCACCTGCTGCCAGCACCCGGAACCGGTCCCGATCACTCTGCGCCGTCTGTGGGTGCAAGCGGCGGCTGCTGGCCCCAATCGCCCCTGAGTGCTTCTCCACCTCCCCCTGCTCCTGAGGGGCAATCGGGGCAGCAGCGCCGCTGGCACTCAGTGATGGCGCCAGCCCCAATTGCTCCGCACTGTCAGCACGTGGGAGCGGTAACGGCAGGAGTGGGGCTGCCGGCAAACAGCGGACTGGGGGCCTCGGCCGGAGGGGCTGGGCGGGGGCGTGGAGGATGGGCCGAGACCTGCCCTTTTGCCTACCACAGCCTCGCAGCCCACAGTTCCTTTCAAGGTGCACGGATTCGTGCACTGGGCCCCTAGTCATTATTAAAATGCCCAGCGTTAAAGATAGAATCTTAAAAGCAGCAAGAGAAAAGCAGTTAGTTACCTACAAGGGAGTGCCCATATGAGGGTCAGCTGATGTCTCAACAGAAAATTTGCAGGCCAGAAGGGAGTGGCAAGACAAACTCAAAGTGATGAATAACAAGGACCTGCCACCGAGATTACTCTACCCAGCAAAGCTATCATGTAGAATTGAAGGTCAGATAAAGAGCTTCACAGACAAGAAAAAGCTAAAGGAGTTCACCACCACCACACCAGTACTATGTGAAATGTTGAAGGGTATTCTTTAAGAAGAGGAGGAGGAGGAGGACAAAATATGAACAATAAAATGGCAATAAATACACATCTATCAACAATTGAATCTAAAAATCAAAATAAATGAATAAGAAATCTAATGAACAAAATAAACTGAAGAATAAAATAGAATCAGAGGCATAGAAACATGGAACAGAATGATGAATATCAGAGGGAAGGTGGGTGGATGGGGAGGAGAGGTGGGAAAAGATTAACTAAAGACCTTATATGCATACATGCATTACCTAAGGACACATGCAATAGGGTGGTGATGGCCTGGGGCAGGGCAGGAACTGGGCAGAGGGGGCTGATGGGGGGAAAAAGAGGGACTTCTGTAATACTCTCAACAATAGATTTAAAATAAAAAATACATTTTTATTGATTTCAGAAAGGAAGGGAGAGGGAGAGAGAGAGATAGAAACATCAATGATGTGAGAGAATCATTGATCAGCTGCCTTTTACTGCCCCCCTCTGAAGATCGAGGCCCCAACCCGGGCCTGTGCCCTGACTGGGAATTGAACTCCTGGTTCATGGGTCGATGCTCAACCACTGAGCAACACCAGCTGAGCATATAGTTTTTCTGTTTTATTAGTTGTCTCCTGTGCCCAATTTATAAATGAAATTTTATCCTAGGTATGTGTGTATAGGAAAAAACACAGTATATGTGTATATATGTATATATATATATGTACATGTATGTGTATATATATATGTGTGTGTGTATGTGTGTGTGTGTGTATAGGGTTTGGTACCATCCATGGTTTCAGGCATCCACTGCTGCAGATGAGAGGACCACATAGGTTGAATTTTTCTAAATTAAATCTTCCCCGTTGCTTACATGATGATTTGAGTAGCTGCCCGGGTATTTCTGATTCGTTGCCTTCTGTTGCAATTCAGTTCTCCTTCTCCAGTCCAGTTTGCAAATGAAAGTTTGAAACAATGTGGTGGTGATTCCACTTGAAATGAAACATTCCCGGTTTTTTTGTAAATTAGAATTTTTCGCATGTTAAGTTTTCATAGAGTAATATACAGCTCTATAAATGAAATTGCTTATTTTCTACTAAGAATGACTTATCAACAAATTTTAAAATTTAGAAATTGATACTTTATTATACAGTTCATCTGACCCCCCTAAATCTGGATAAAGGCCATGGTCAAGAGTGGTTACAGCAGCTTCAGGAAATGGAGAAAGATGGCAATGTGGGATATAAAATACCTTGTAGTACAGCGTTTCCTTTATTCAGATGTTTGTTTATGTTGTTAAAAATCACATCAAAGACCGTGTTGCTGCTGTCATTATAATGCTTGCATTTGCTGAATGCCTGCTATGTTTTGGGTATTCATTAGGTCTCTTACCCATGGTTTATGAGTCTTACAAGACCTCTGTGAGCCTTTCATAGAGATTGTGAGGGCAGCAGCTGCGGTGCCTTTAATGATTCCGTGGTTGAGAGCTGTGCTGTGTTGCTGGAGCCTCTCGGGTGGAGTAAACAGCTGGGGATCCTGAGTCAGAGCGTGGATCCCCTGCTTGTCAGGGCCCATCAGGGACCCGCCAGACACTTTACACTCTGGCTTCTCAGCTGCTCAGCCTGCATGACCCACTCTTGCCCTTTCCGCGGGCCCCGCCCGTTTCCAGGTGAGCAGGCCATGTGATCCTTGAGGGGTGCCCTCCTACTGGGTCCTGTCTGCAGCCTGAGAGCACCACCTCCTCAGGCTAGTCCTGGCCTCGACTCCGCTGCCGCATGGGGACTTGTCCTGGACCCTTCGTGCCTCGGTCTTAGGTGGGAACACTGATTGCAGAGGGCGTGGTGATGGAGGTGTCACTTGATTTCCCGTTTTCACTCAGTAAGAAAGAGGAGTAAGAGGCGATGCCAAGATGTTGGTTCTGAGCAATTGAGGGTGAAGTCAGAGCTGAGAAGGGGAAGAGGGGAGGCCAGGCTGGGGCCCAGGCTGGGGCTGCGCCTGCAGAGCCATGCGCGGGGTGCCCGCGCGGCCCCCTCTCTTCAGAGCCGTGTCTCAGAGGTTGTCCTTAGTGCTCGTGTCCCATATTCAGGGTGCACATGCAGGCTCGTCTCAAGTCACTTGTGGAAACGAGCATGTGGGGGAGGTCACAGCACAGTCCTGTTATCACAAAGACAGAGCAAAAAGTGCAGGACATTGAAAGTTACTTAAAGTTCCCTGTTTTTGTTGGTGGTGGTAGAGTATTTCCTTATTCATACGTACTCTTATTTTTTATTTTTGTTTTAGGAATTTTCTAACACAGTCTTCTCCAGTTCCTCCATATATAGTGACAACAGTTTTGTATATCAAAGGGCATCTATTCTTCAATTAATATCTTTCTTACTATAATCTTTCCACGTGTATTGTTTTTGTTTTAATTGTATATTTGCGTATGCATACACTCCTAACTCATGTGATGCATACATACATATGATGAATATACATGCTATAGTTTTTCTTTGTGCAGGTGTTTTCCATGTTTATCCTCTGGCTCGGCTGTCCACCCCCATCTCAGATGCACACACACTGCTCCCTGCTCAAAGGCTCATAGAAAGCATATGTACTTCCCCACATATTATCAAAGTGGGGTCATGTGACATTTCTGCATTTTGCCCTTGTCACTAAAAACAGTTATATTAAGTCCCTATTTGTGGATGTTGATTTTGTTTCTTTCCTTATTCACTACACCTACCTAATATAGCTCAACGAAGTACTTTTATGTTTGGAGCATATATTGTCAATATTGTTTATTATTACATATTGAAGTGTGCTTGTTTTATATACATATGTGTGTGTATATATATATATATTGATTTCAGAGAGGAAGGGGGAGAGAGATAGAAACATCAGTGATGCGAGAGAATCACTGATCAGCTGCGTCCTGCATGCCTCACATTGGGGATCGAGCCCACAACCCGGGGATGTGCCCTGATCAGGAATTGAACCGTGACCTCCTGGTTTATAGGTTGATGCTCCACCACTGAGCCAAACCATCCGGGCCTTGTTTTATATTTTATTAGTTGTTGCCAGGCAGATAGTACACTATAGCCACAGGGTATATAGTATAGTCACATTTTTTTAATTAGTCAACAATATATGTCCGTGTATCCCCTCTTGCAGTGTTGCTTTAAGTTTTGCCAGCCTGACGGGAACAAGGTAGCTCTTACTGACTGTGTAGCCCTCTGCATCGGGGTCCCTAGACCCCTGGCCCTCCTTTCAGTGCCTGTGTGGGAGTCGGAGCACTCAGCGTATTGTTGACTCATTGCCACGCTGTGTTCCCGAGAAGGGACCTAAAGCAGAGTCTGCAGATGGAGAAGGGTCATGGGCGGAGGTCTGGTGGGAACCAGGCACCAGCGCCCAGTAGTTTTCTCCCAGTGGAGTCACTCGGGACACACTCACTCCTCCAGCGAGGCATTGCGATGACACAGAAAATGTCCTCAACAGAGGCGGGAGCGTTCCGTGGTGGCACACAGGCACCTCCGCCTAGGACAGAGCCGAGTGCCAGGCTTGCGGGAGGAAGCAGGGGTCTGGAGAAGCCACGCTGCTGCTAGTTCAGGTGCAGAGACCACCTTAGCAGCCACCGGGCTGGGAATCCTCCCGAATCGAATCCTAAGCTCCCAGAGCCAAACCCTCGAAAGCAGGCTTTTCCAAGGAGAGCGCACGCTAGCCTGCTGTGTGGTCTTTTCTTTCTGTAAAAAGTGGCTTTTTTTTGAAATACTAGAGTCCCGGTGCACGACATTCGTCCCCTGGTGGGTGGGGGGTCCCTCAGCCCAGCCTGTGCCCTCTTACAGTCCAGGACTCCTCAGGGGATGTCTGACTGCCATGTTAGGCCCGCTCCCGCTCAGCCAGAAGCAGGGCTCGCTGATCCTTAGCGCTGCCTGGGAGGCGGAAGAGGCTCCCGCCACCACCACTGCGCTTACCAGCCGTGAGCCCAGCTTCTGGCTGAGCGGCACTCCCCCTGGTGGTCAGTGTGCATCATAGTGACCGGTCAGTCCGTGTTCAGTTGATTTGCATACAGTGGGGCCTTGACTTACGAGTGTCCTGACTAACGAGTTTTTTGAGATACTAGCTGTCTCTTGGCCGATTTTTTGCATTGAGTTGACAGAGTAATTTGAGTTAAGGAGCTCCTTAACGAGCTCGGTCTCGGAACAAATTAAACTCCTAAGTCAAGGCCCCACTGTATTAGCCTTTTATTACATGGGATAATTTATATACCATATAATTCGCTCATTTAAAGTGGATTTTAGTACATCACAATTGTAGGACGTTTTCATCACTTCAGAAAGGACCACTGTACCCTTCAGCTGTCACTCCTTGCCCCCACCGCCACAGCCCTCGCTTTCCTATCTGAGCAGCCACTAACATGCTGTCAGTCTGGATTTCTGGGTTCTGGACATTTTGAGTGAATGGAATCATGTGCCATGTGGTCTGTGGTGACTGGCTTCTTTCACTCAGCACAATGTTCTCAGTGTCCTCCATGTCCAGCTGTAAGTCCTTCATCCCTTTTCATGGCTGAATAATATTCCACTGCTTGAATACACAGTTTTTGGAAAGTGTAAGCTCTTTGATTCACATTAAGAGCTGAAAATTCTTGTTTTCTACTAGTTTCATTAGTTTTAAAATGATGTCGCATAGTAACACCTACAAAAATGCTTTATGCTGGATATTGTGCAAATTTTATCCCCTTAACAAGTGGGACCAAATAATCTCTCTCACTTATTGTCAATGTGCAAAACTATTTTATCTTTTTGATTATAATTGACACATATTATATTAGTTTCAGGTGTACAACACAGTAATACAACATTTCTCTCTCTTACGAGTGATCATGTTAAGTCTGGTGACCATCTTGCACTGAATGGATTATTACCATGTTATTGAGTAGATTGCCTGTGCTATGTGTTACCTCCGGGACTTATTTTAGACCTGGAAGTTTGTACCTCTTAATCCCTTCACCTTTTCGCACATGGCCCCTCTCCCCTCCCACAGGTAACCATCAGTCTGTTTTCTTTCTGGTTTGATGTCACATTGATATTTAAACAATTTTTAATGGTAAACTGTGTTTTCATTTTCATATTTTAGAACATTAGTTTTAATCTTTTATGATTATAAATTCAACATTTCAAATATGTATTCACTGTGTTCAAATAGTAAAGTAGGGGCTTTCTTGATTAGCCTTTACCTTTATGTAAGCAGTGTTTTTCTCTGTGGTAGAGTTGCTTTGCGGTCACGTGGATGTGCAATATGGAGTCAGTCACTTTGATAAGTTCACCTGGGAGAGAGAGAGCCTTCTTTCTTACTAAAAGGCCGTAACGAAAATGAACAACCAAAGGAACCACGTCAGATGCCAGTGTTACATCGTTTTCAAACCATCAAGACAATGGCTTGAACTTTAAAGAAAATTTGTTCATCAACGTTATTTTTAGCAGTTTAAGAAAATACCTTTTTCATCTTAAGCTATACAAATCTCTTTTAAATGTGACACATAAAAACCTTCAGGCCTTGTTCAAAATAGCCTTCCTTTTTCGTTTTCAGAACTTCATGTTCATGCGCCCTGTTTCAGTGGACAAAGTCCTCCCAGTTTGCGGCCGCAGGAAAGCGATGGACGCGGACGCTCAGGGAATTGTCGGAGACTGCAGCGCATCCCAGTGGACACGTCAGGATAGCACCCGTTGCAGCACCGTCTCCCACGAGCATCCCACGCTCAGCTTCCACGCCCACAGAGCCGCGTGAACATGGCGTGGGTGAAGTTCCTGCGGAAGCCGGGCAGCGGCCTGGGGAAGGCCTACCAGCCAGGGAGCCTGCTGTCGCTGGCGCCCACCAAGGGCCTGCTCAACGCGCCGGGCCAGAACAGCTGCTTCCTCAACAGCGCCGTGCAGGTAGGCCCGCTCCAGGCGCAGGCCACGCGGGAGAGGCCTCTCTCCTGTTGCTTCCACTGCACGTTAAGAATAGAGTTAGTGACTGCAATGACCTTGTATCACTTAGTGGTGGCAGCAATATGTGGGCTAGGCACTTCGGTTATTATTACAAAAGGAATTATTTTTTTCAGCAGGATCAGATATTACTACGATATAAAGATATCTTTTGACTTATAGTCACTACTTAGTAAATTAAGAATATGTTTCTCAAATACATAAAATAGTTTTTGAATCAGCTAATTTCCTCCTGTGCCCCCTACACACACATCCACATACTTTTAAAAAGGAAATCCAGTAGAATCCCCACAGACAGCATAAAAGGAAACAAGCCATCTGTGCTGAAACGAGCTGGGGTTTTAATCTCAGTTCCAACTTCCTCACCCCCACTGTGCCGAAGCCCACCTCTGCGGGTGGATTCATGATGGGGACTCCACTGTTTTTGTTAAATTGGAGGTTGGTCCATTTTGCTTCCGTCCTTGTTGCAGTTCTTGTAATTAACAAGTATGTGTTAGTCCGCTTTTCTGTCTTAGATAAATGTCCTTATGTTTGGTATGGTTTCTGTTCACCAGTCCCAGCTTTTGTAGGATCTTGTGTCCTTCCGACCACTACCAAAGAGGATTTAGAAGGTTGGGCTGTTACTCTGTTGACCTCCGAATGTACCTTAGAAGAATTTATTGAAAATAAACCACTTTTCACATATTTTCCATTGCTACTTTTCTCTCCTGACAGCTCAGAGTAGAAAGACAGGTACTGGTTAGTTAGCTCCTTAGTTAAATGAGCCCATCAGGACTGCTCAGACATCCGAGCAAGGATGCGCACAAAGGAAAGGAAATGGAGAAGTGCCCCGATAGGATGTACTTTTTAAATGAGCATCCGTGACCTTCCCATGAAGAGGCTCTGCACATCCTACGCAGCTGCCCTCGCTGGTGCTGGCATCCTGCGTGTAGCCCCATGTGGCGTCTGCTGGCACCTCTCAGCGTTTCCCGTGGCCCAGGCTGTCGGCCATGAGTTCTGGAGTTCTTGTGTGTCTGGGGAAAACTCAACTTCGTTTTGTTGGTGAAAGATGCTTTCACCACTAAAGGCGTCCGAGTTGCCCGCCTTCTCTTCAGTTCTGTGCAGCTCTCACTCCCTCTCTTTGGCTCACGTTGTTTCTGATGAGAAGCTGTCATCTTACCTGTCCCTCTGCCTGCGTCCTCTCTTCTCTGTCCCTGGGCGGCACGGTGGTCGCGTGGTACTTCCGCATCGTCCTCTTCGTGTGTCTTGTATTGGGTTTGCTGAGAACTGGTTTATGATTTTAACCAAATCGGGAAACTCTGACCATTATGTCTTCAGGTTTTCCTGTCCCTCCTGTGGAGGCTGCACGGACGACACACTGGCGGCCGTGGCGGGAATGACAGCGGCAGGGGCAGTTGGCACTCGCCTGCCAGCTCTGCCCGGCACTGCGCTCCCACTTTAAAGGTTATAGCTGAGTGCTTGGCCCTTACCAAGAGCCCTGTGAGGGCGCGGCAGCCACGGTGTCCCACGGTAGCGATGTCAGGTTTCTCAGACCGACTTTAAGTACTGGACTGATTTATTTAAACAAGTACAGTCGTCGTCCCCACTTCTCTGTCTTTTAGTAGCAAATGATGACTGGATAGTTGTAGCCAAAGTATTGGGGTTATTTCTAACTGCTCTTCTTACAGGCTGCACCCCGTCCCCAGCCAGGCGCCCTCCCCTCAGTGTGGGGGAGAGGCGGCCGCTGCTCGCCCTGTCTTCTCGCTCACCCGCGCTGACCCGTTTGCTGCGCCCTGGTCTCAAGTCCAGTTGTGTTTCCTCTGAATTTCACTTCGTTCCAAGAATTACGATCACTTCCTCCGTCGTGTCTGCCAAGTCCCCGCAGTACCGTGTGTCCTGCTCATAGAGCCCTGACCTGAGGCCTCTGCCGCCTGCCCACGCTGCTCAGCCTCCCTGGGCGCCGGGAGGCCTCGCCGGCTCCTGCTGGTGCTGTCTTGGGGGGCGGGGGGTCTGCTGTTGTGCAGGAGGTTAAAGGCCGTCTGGTCTGCAGTTTCTAGGACATTTCCGCCTCTTCTCACCGAGTCTCACCGTCTCTCCCGCTCTCGCCGCAGGTGCTGTGGCAGCTGGACATATTCCGGAGGAGCCTGCGGGCCCTGACGGGGCACGTCTGCCAGGGCGAGGCCTGCATCTTTTGTGCGCTGAAGGTACCTTTCAGAGCTCCGACAGCTGACGTGGTTGTCTCTCCAAGTGTTTACTTTTACTTGACAGTTTATTTGATTTATTTGCCATATTTGATAGCTCACTTGTAATTAAAGTTCATTGTCAAGTGATTTATAATTCTGAGGATGAATTCTTAAAGTATGGTTTATTTGGGTTTATGTTTTCATTTTTCACTTCTATACAAGGACAGTTAAGTTAATATTCTACATGGTATGAAATTGTTGGGAACATTACCTTTTACTTCAAGCATGTCAAACTTAAAGGCTACCATGGGCCAAATAAACAAGGTTTAAGTTGATGTGGGCCAAAAAAAACAAAAGCTTCAATTTTCATGGAAACAGGTTTATTTCGATAGAGACATGCTGACTACAAAGGGCTGAAATAAATGAGTCATCGTTAACATAAAATAACAGAACATTTTAATAAAAACTAATATTTTTCTTGAACATTCGCTTACTAGACACTGAATAACTGCACAAATTAGTAAGCATAACGCAAATAAACCTATTTTTCTTGTTCTCCGAAAGTGAAATATTTCCTGTTTTGCACACCAAGCAAGTCAGTCCAAGACTAATGCCGTGGCCATTGGCTGCTAAAGTATTCGCTGCTAGGATTAGTGGAGAGAAATGGTGCACCTGTGCGTAAGGCGTGTAAGGGAAATGAATGCAACAAGATTATAGTAATTAGTCATTAGCGAATGTTGTTCATTATTAATAATTATGTATAACGGGATATTGTAAAAATTAAGTCATGAAATTTTAATTGAAACGTTTCTTACATACTGTTATATTGGCTGGGCCGCAAAAATATTCATTGTGGGCTGTGTGTGGCCCATGGGCTGTGAGTTTGACATGCTCATTTTACATTATTTTGAAACTTAGTTTTTTTTGTTGTTTTTTTTATATATTTTTTATTGATTTTTTACAGAGAGGAAAGGAGAGAGATAGAGAGTCAGAAACATCGATGAGAGAGAAACCTTGATCAGCTGCCTCCTGCACATCTCCCACTGGGGATGTGCCCGCAACCTAGGTACATGCCCTTGACCAGAATCGAACCCGGGACCCTTCAGTCCGCAGGCCGACGCTCTATTGACTGAGCCAAACCGGTTTCGGCTTGAAACTTAGTTTTAAAATGTTTTTTGAACTCCTAAATTCTGGATGCCAGGGAAACAGCAGTGAACAGAATGATACAGCCCTGCTTTCATGGAGCGTCTATTCTAGGGAGGGGAGGCATATCAGATGATAGTAACTGCAAATGAGGGCAGGGCACCAGGAAGGGAATAGAGTCGAGCAGCAGGAAGCCTCGCTGGGAGAGCGGCATTTAAATTATGACCTGAAAGGTGACAGTGGACTGGACGTTCAGGCGGGCAGGGCCCTGAGGAGCCGTGAGCATGACAAGGTCCTGGAGACCTGGCTGCAGCCACTGTGTGGGCGCAGGTGCCCAGGGAGCTCAGGTGGGGAGCAGTGATCACAGCCTGGGGGGCCCGGGAGCGCGGGTGTGGGGAGCAGTGATCACCGCCTGGGGTGCCCGGGAGCTCGGGTGTGGGGAGCAGTGATCACCGCCTGGGGTGCCCGGGAGCTCGGGTGTGGGGAGCAGTGATCACCGCCTGGGGTGCCCGGGAGCTCGGGTGTGGGGAGCAGTGATCACCGCCTGGGGTGCCCGGGAGCTCGGGTGTGGGGAGCAGTGATCACCGCCTGGGGTGCCCGGGAGCTCGGGTGTGGGGAGCAGTGATCACCGCCTGGGGTGCCCGGGAGCTCGGGTGTGGGGAGCAGTGATCACCGCCTGGGGTGCCCGGGAGCTCGGGTGTGGGGAGCAGTGATCACCGCCTGGGGTGCCCGGGAGCTCGGGTGTGGGGAGCAGTGATCACCGCCTGGGGTGCCCGGGAGCTCGGGTGTGGGGAGCAGTGATCACCGCCTGGGGTGCCCGGGAGCTCGGGTGTGGGGAGCAGTGATCACCGCCTGGGGTGCCCGGGAGCTCGGGTGTGGGGAGCAGTGATCACCGCCTGGGGTGCCCGGGAGCTCGGGTGTGGGGAGCAGTGATCACCGCCTGGGGTGCCCGGGAGCTCGGGTGTGGGGAGCAGTGATCACCGCCTGGGGTGCCCGGGAGCTCGGGTGTGGGGAGCAGTGATCACCGCCTGGGGTGCCCGGGAGCTCGGGTGTGGGGAGCAGTGATCACCGCCTGGGGTGCCCGGGAGCTCGGGTGTGGGGAGCAGTGATCACCGCCTGGGGTGCCCGGGAGCTCGGGTGTGGGGAGCAGTGATCACCGCCTGGGGTGCCCGGGAGCTCGGGTGTGGGGAGCAGTGATCACCGCCTGGGGTGCCCGGGAGCTCGGGTGTGGGGAGCAGTGATCACCGCCTGGGGTGCCCGGGAGCTCGGGTGTGGGGAGCAGTGATCACCGCCTGGGGTGCCCGGGAGCTCGGGTGTGGGGAGCAGTGATCACCGCCTGGGGTGCCCGGGAGCTCGGGTGTGGGGAGCAGTGATCACCGCCTGGGGTGCCCGGGAGCTCGGGTGTGGGGAGCAGTGATCACCGCCTGGGGTGCCCGGGAGCTCGGGTGTGGGGAGCAGTGATCACCGCCTGGGGTGCCCGGGAGCTCGGGTGTGGGGAGCAGTGATCACCGCCTGGGGTGCCCGGGAGCTCGGGTGTGGGGAGCAGTGATCACCGCCTGGGGTGCCCGGGAGCTCGGGTGTGGGGAGCAGTGATCACCGCCTGGGGTGCCCGGGAGCTCGGGTGTGGGGAGCAGTGATCACCGCCTGGGGTGCCCGGGAGCTCGGGTGTGGGGAGCAGTGATCACCGCCTGGGGTGCCCGGGAGCTCGGGTGTGGGGAGCAGTGATCACCGCCTGGGGTGCCCGGGAGCTCGGGTGTGGGGAGCAGTGATCACCGCCTGGGGTGCCCGGGAGCTCGGGTGTGGGGAGCAGTGATCACCGCCTGGGGTGCCCGGGAGCTCGGGTGTGGGGAGCAGTGATCACCGCCTGGGGTGCCCGGGAGCTCGGGTGTGGGGAGCAGTGATCACCGCCTGGGGTGCCCGGGAGCTCGGGTGTGGGGAGCAGTGATCACCGCCTGGGGTGCCCGGGAGCTCGGGTGTGGGGAGCAGTGATCACCGCCTGGGGTGCCCGGGAGCTCGGGTGTGGGGAGCAGTGATCACCGCCTGGGGTGCCCGGGAGCTCGGGTGTGGGGAGCAGTGATCACCGCCTGGGGTGCCCGGGAGCTCGGGTGTGGGGAGCAGTGATCACCGCCTGGGGTGCCCGGGAGCTCGGGTGTGGGGAGCAGTGATCACCGCCTGGGGTGCCCGGGAGCTCGGGTGTGGGGAGCAGTGATCACCGCCTGGGGTGCCCGGGAGCTCAGGTGGGGAGCAGTGATCACAGCCTGCCTGCGGAGTCCTCTGTGCCCCTCCTATAAACGGGTCTGGTCCCTGAATGTGGGCTGCCTGCACCTCCATCCAGGACATAGGATGTGGCTGCGGATGCTGCAGGCTTGAGGCGAGGAGCCTGGAGAAGGTGCCAAGGCTCCACCTGGCTCTGTCTGGCAAGTGGTCATCCTCAGAGGGCTGTGGTCCAGGGAGGAAGCCAGGCTGGCACCACAGCCCACCAGTGGGCAGCACCAGCAGCTGCCCGGCGTCAGTGAGGGACTTGATGAGTCCATTCCTAGTGCCAGGCTGTGCCACAGGCCTCCTCCAGATCAGGGTTGAGCTGTCCCCAAGTTCAGATTTGTGCCCTAAGCGAGGCCGACTGTCAGTAACAGCGGGGGGCTCACCATGGAGTGATACGTAACGCACAGGAGGCGGGGCACGGAGGGCCTTCCCGGCCTCTGTGAGGACCTCGGCTTTTCCCGTGCGTGATGCCAGGAGTTGGGGTCCCTGGCATAGAGGGTGATGCCATCTGTTTTAACTGGATGCTGTGCTTGGACTGGACTTGGCTGCAGGAATGAGAATAAAGAAAAGAGATACAAGGCAGAAGCAGGGAGTCCATATAGAATCAGCGGTTCTCAACCTGTGGGTCGCGACCCCTGAAAATACATCCTGCATATCAGATATTTACATGACGATTCATAACAGTAGCAAAATTACAGTTATGAAGTAGCAACGAAAATAATTTTATGGTTGGGGGTCACCACAACATGAGGAACTGTATTAAAGGGTCTCAGCATTAGGAAGATTGAGAACCACTGAATAGATTAAGCAACTCATTTATGTCATTGAAATCCTGTCCTGGAATCTAAGATTTTATCAACACTTTTTTAAAAAATCGATTTTAGAGAGAGGAAGGGAGAGGGAGAGAGAGAGAGAGAAATATCAGTGATGAAAGAGAATCATGCATCGACTGCCTCCTGCACACCCCACACCGGGGATCAAGCCTGCAACCCGGGCATGTGCCCTGACTGGGAATCGAACTGTGAGCTCCTGGTTCATAGGTCGACGCTCAACGACTGAGCCACGCCGTCCGGGTTGTTAACACTACTGAGTTCCTGCTGTTTTTCTTGTGATTAGATGTTTGTTCTTGGTTAACATAATTTTAATTCCTATGGTACTCTTTTGATTCAAAACTTCAGAATCAGCGGGGAGCAGTGTAACGCGGGCCTCACCCAGGCACACGCAGCCGGGAGAATCCAGGCTGGGCCCGAGCAGCCTGCCCGGTTCTCCTGCATGCGGCGCTCTGGTTTCCGCGGGTAGCGTTGGTGTCACCATGTCGGAGTGAGATATGGACGTGTTTGCAGTTGTTGGCATTGCGCTCACACCTGTGCTTGTGGTTCGCAGAGCATGTTTGCTCAGTTTCAACACAGCCGGGAAAAGGCCCTCCCATCGGACAACGTGCGGCGCGCCCTGGCCGAGAGCTTCCGGGACGAGCAGCGGTTCCAGCTGGGCCTCATGGACGACGCGGCCGAGTGCTTTGTAAGGACTGGGAGCCTCCTGCCCGAGCTCGCGTCCTGTCCCCTAACTGCCGGCTCGCACACAGTGACACGGTCACAGCGCGGAGCGTCAGAGCCCTCGCAGCTCAGTCGGGGCTCCATGCACCTCTGGTTTTGCCCTTGGTGATGCTCCAAGTTTTACTGAGTGTTAGGGGACTAGGGCAGTGGTCAGCAAACTGCGGCTCTTCCACAAAATACCACGTGGGGGTGCGCACATGCAGTGCGATTGAAACTTTGTGGCCACACTCAAGGGGCCAAAGAGCCGCATGTGGCTTGTGACCACGGGACTAGGATATTTCAAAATGTATTTGTTGGAGCAAAAAAGTTCATTCAATTGAAGATATCACTTCAGCCGGCGCCCCTTCCCCCTGGGCCTGCAGGTGCGCACAGCCGGGGAGCCCGTCTAGTGGGCAGTGACTCGGGGCAGCAGGGCTGGCACGCACCCCCTGGCAGGTTGAGAGGCCTGGCGGGGGGAGGCCCTGGGACTGTCGCGCGTGGATGAGCAGAGCGTCCAGTGGTCCGTCACGGACCCTCTGCACCTTCCTCGGTGTGTCAGTGAGAGATGCTGCCTGAATGTGAGACACAGCTGCTGCTTCCTTCCTTGCATCCAGTCAGCTCCTCCCCCCCCCCCC
>NW_005371463.1:209253-222725 GCF_000412655.1 Myotis brandtii
GGGTTCTCCTTTCTCACGTTTTCCTGTCCCCCCTTCCTGCCACAGGCTCCAGTGACGCCTCCTGTCTAGTGGCCTTTCAGTCTGGCCCCTTACAGTCTGATTATTTAAAAATATATTTTTATTGATTTCAGAGAGGAAGGGAGAGGGAGAGAGAGATAGAAACATCAGATGAGAGAGAATCATTGATCGGCTGCCTCCTGCATGCCCCCTACTGGAGATCGAGCCCACAACCCTGGCATGTGCCCTTGGCTAGAAATGATCCCGGGACCCTTCCGTCTGCAGGCTGACGCTCTATCCACTGAGCCACACCAGCGAGGGCCTTACAGTCTTTTTTTTAATGGCCCTGGTTAATACCATTTTCTTCTGTCTAATGCTTGCTCTCCTGATACTTCTGTGACTCGAGTCTAGACTCTCTCCTGACACGTAAGGCCCTTCAGTTGAACTGCAGGCCCTCGCTCTGCGTCCCCTGGACTGTCCCTGCTAGTGAGTGGTCATAGTCCCCTTTCGCAGCCTTTGCTCAGGGCCCCGAAATACTCACAGCGTCTGATGTATTCAGTTGTCCAGGCGTGGCCTCAGTCGGGCCTGCTGGACATGGCAAGGTCACCACCCCTGTAGTGCCCTGGGTTTCTGTTGTTGTCTTTAGAGCGCATCTTCTCAGCTCCTTGCCTGGAGGGCTGCTCAGCACACGTGCCACGTTGACTAAACGCCCAGAGCAGCACACACAGCATGACATGGGCTTTTACGGTTCTCACCTTCATCATCGGTCCATGCTCTAAACACTGGGCACAGTACTGAGATCTATAGTTCACTTCACTGACAGGTACTAACACATGATACGACAGCTCATGGAGACCTAGCAGTCCAGGCTTGATAACTGTTTTCAAGGTGGTTGAAGGGATCCATTATTTACGCTTTGAGAAAAGAGGGTGATTTGTTGAATGAAGTAAGTGCCTTGGTGATGTTAGACCTGAGCTGTCCCATGAGCCTGTGGGGAGCACACCCCTGCGTGGTGAGTTGCAGGTGTTATCATTGCATGGACCATCCCGTGGACGTGAGTTACGTGGACTGTCCACGTGAGCCACGTAGAATTGTGTTTCTTAATTAACAGGAAACATAGGAAACTGTTCTCTGGTATTAAGTCCTAGATGTCAGCTACCATAACTTGATTTTTAAAATCTTTATTAAACCATACATTGTTTTTTTCGTTAAATTTATGAAATGAATGTTTCTTTTTATTTGATTGTCTTAAGCTGACGCCACAGGTGGTGAACAGTTGACCAACATTCGAGGTGTCATTAGCAGGAAAGCTGGCAATAAGTAGGGCAGTCCTAGTCCAGCCTGGGAAACCGTAAAAGGCTTAAGTCTGTGAGGTTATAAAGGGAAGTGTCTCTGCCAGATTCACCACTCACGTGTCTTCTGCTTTTGAACCAGGAAAATATCTTGGAGAGGATCCACTTCCACATCGTGCCCAGCCGGGACGCAGACATGTGCACCTCCAAGTGCTGCGTCGCGCACCAGAAGTTCGCCATGACGCTGTACGAGCAGGTGAGGCTCCGACCTCGCTCCTTAGATGCTGTTTGTGTTCCACGAACCGTGCATTAAGCGTCTGTTTCTGCCGCAGTGCGTGTGTTGTAGCTGTGGGGCCTCATCAGACCCTCTGCCTTTCACAGAATTCGTGCGGTACATTTCGACGACAGCCCTGTGGTAAGAACCGGAAAGCACCTTCACCAAAGCTTTACTAGCACAGCGCGGCCCAGCGAGCATTTACTTTGTAAGCCCACCGCACCCGTGAGTATCTGCTCTCTGTCTGGGACTCGGGCTGCGGCCATCGGAGGTACTCAGTGGTGTCTGTCTCAGTCGGGTGTTTCTGAGTTAGCCAGATGCACCCACCACTTAGTGAAATGTGCAAAACATGAGTCAGATGCATGCCTGTTCACATCTAGAGCAAGTCTTTGGAACTGCGCAGGAGGGCTGGAAATGACCAGCAGCCTGGCCGTGTGGCTCAGTGGTTGGGTGTTGTCCCATGCCCTGAGAGGGTGCTGGTTCGATTCCTGGGCAGGGCACATGTGTGGGCTCGATTCCCCATGGTGGGCGTGCAGGAGGCAGCGGATTGCTGATCTGCTTTCACATAGATGTTTCTCTCTCTACTCCTTCCTCTCTCTCTAAAAATCAACAAAATTATATTTTTAAAAAACGACAAGCGAGTGGTGAGGGAGCTGCACATGACTGACTCCCTGACTTCGGCAGGTGTGACCTTTGTAGTGGCCGTGTCCCCTGTAAGCCCCGCGTGTGCCCCCATGGTGATGGAAGCGGGGTAAGCAGGAAAGAAAGGAAACAGTGAACACAATCCTCGATAGGTCTGCGGCCGGAAGGCCTCACCATCACCTGGGATAGGAATTTGCCTGGCTTGCCCGCCTGCTCCGCTCTGCCTGCCCAGGAAGCAGTACTAGTTAGGGACCCAGAAGTATCCCCAGACCTCACACAACCACCATCCCTTGAACACTCCCAGCAGGCAGAGGAGAGAATGCTATGTGCTGTGTGTGTGCAAACACTGACTAAGGTCACAGATGCTGCAGGTGTTTTAGTGCAGAAGCCAAAGGGGGTCGCTGACCTCAGATCCGTCGCTGGTTATTCAGGCCGCAGAGTCTCCTCCTGCAGTGAGGCGGCGCTCCTCGTCTACCCGCCCCGTTAGGCCTCCTCCTCTGGGTGCAGCACAGCCGTTCCTAAACGCTGTTGGGCAATAGCAACTGGGTTACTTGTGTGTGTTTAGCATCTTGCTTGTCTGTACAGAGTTGGGGGGACGTCGATTTAGAGAAACATTCCCTGAACTTGAGTCATTTGCAGCTGGTTTGTTCTCTTTGCATGAAGCGTAGGGTGGTTTGGAACAGGGGAGCCGCACAGAGGGAGGGCGGTAAGCCTTCGCTTGGCAGCTCCTGTGCGCACGTGTCCCTGAGCAGTCGCCGAGGTCGTACAAACTAGCGCTCCGTCCGTGCGCCCTGGCCCGCGCCCCAGGTCGCAAGAGCCCAGACTGAATTCTGATAGTCTCCTTTGTGGGCATTGAGGATTGAAGATCACGTATTGAATGCTTACTGTGTTCCAGGCTTTCCATAAATTGTCACTTTAATCTTGACAACAACACTCTTTCGTTGATGAGGAAACAGGTTTAATAAGGTTGATCTGATACATAGACCAATTAAGATGGAAAGCCAGGTGGTTTTCATTTCCGATTCAGTATTTGGTTGTCCACTCCCCCCACAGCCGGGTCTGATGCACTGTCAGCATTCGTGCTCTCTGTGCACGGTGAGGTGCGTGAGAAGGAGGGTGCTTTAGCTGTGGCTGAGTATTGTGTGCTGTTTACCGCTGACCTGTCAGTATGTCCTGCCCTGGGACACACATTAAATAGAGCCAGGGTGTCTGGAATGGAGAGGAAGGGTACTTGAGCCACATTGCAGTCTCTTGGAAATGCTTAAATACTTGCCTAAAGACACTTGATGCGTGTATGTAAAAGGTACTCCAGGGGAGGCTGAATAGAAAGTGGCAGGCACCTGCGGCCCTGATGACATGGCGAGCGTGCCCGAGGGGGGCGTGGCTCTGGCTGGCCTTCCCAGTGGGCAGCCTGCTCTCAGCTGGAAAGGAGCTGCCCCTGGGAGCCTTGGGCCAGAGAGGGAGCCTGCCCGCAGCCTGTTAGGTCCGAGTCTGTACTCACATCCTCAGTAACTGCTGTCATAATCCAAGTCATAATGTAAAACAGATATTTGACTTACAGCTGCCTTTAGACAGAGAGCATCTCACCTCATTCTTGTAGTTCCAAACAGTGCTGTACTTTTTGTGCTTTTCCATTCTTGACCTGATTTTTTATCACGTACCTGCCACATTTCATGGTTTTCACTTTATGGAAATTTATGGTTAATTTTTTTATACAAAATCATGTTTTAAGACAGAAAAAGTGATCCTGCATATATTGATAACTTAGTATTTTTCATACGTAATTTCATACATAGGCCAGATTTGGGACTGCTGCTTTCTTTTGTAGCAATGAAGTTGGAAGAATGACGGACAGGCATGAGCGTGTGAGGCCCGAAATGTTTGCGGAGTTGTTGCAAGCGGCGAATACCACGGATGACTATCGCAAGTGCCCCGTAAGCACAGTTTGGGGCTCTCAGTGGTTTCTGTGTGTGCGCTTACAGGAGACATCCAGAAGTTACTATGTCATTTAATTGTCTATGGAATTACTTTTAAGAATTTGTTTTTGCAATGTTATTTTAGGCAACTATACCATGCGAGCTGTTTATCTCAGTACTAGTTCTTTAAACACTCAAAATTGGAAGGATTTAAGGTAGCATATGTAAATTTTTTTTTTAAGTTCAGAAATCAATCATTTCACTAAAGACACAATTTCTTTTTTTTTCTTTGAACTTTACAAATGGTATTCTTTTCTGATGTACTATTATTAATCATTTCAGGGGTTCTATTTCGGATTTTTTTAGACTGAATTCTTGTTTTAACATATTTACAAAAATACTGAAGAAAAGCACTTTGATTTAAAATAAACTTCTTGTTTAGTCAATAATTAAGAGAAATAGTTTGTGAGAAGTTTATTTTAATATGCTAAAGAATAAATTTGCAATGCATGTTAAGAGTGTGACTGCATCATGCAAACTATATAAGGCGCCACCTGTGGTATGTCTGTTTCAGTAATTCCTAAACTTGCCTTTTGTGTTTTTCTTTAGAGTAACTGTGGCCAGAAAATAAAGATCCGCCGCGTCCTGATGAACTGCCCGGAGATCGTCACCATCGGCCTGGTCTGGGACTCCGAGCACTCGGACCTGACCAGCGACGTGGTTCGGAGTCTGGCCACGCACCTCTCTCTCCCCGGGGTATCCCGCCTTTCCTTCTCCCTTTTAGTTTTGCCTTTCCTTCTCCCTTCTCTCGGACACACATGCAGCGGCCGGTTTTCAGAACTAAGTGTTCTTTCTCAGGGAAGGAGGTTCAGTGGAACTCTCTGGAGCTGCCCCAGTCAGGCTAACTGGACTTCCTCAGAGCCCAGGCCGGGAGGGGCTTTCGCTTCTCACCGTCTCCTGCTGCGGCTCTTGTCACGCCAGAGCAGCGGTTCTCAACCTGTGGGTCGCGACCCCTTTGGGGGTCGAACGACCTTTTTACAGGGTTTGCCTAAGACCATCGGAAAACACATAGATAATTACATATTGTCTTTGTGATTAATCACTGTGCTTTAATTATGTTCAATTTGTAACAATGAAAATACATCCTGCATATCAGATATTTACATTACAATTCATAACAGTAGCAAAATTACAGTGATGAAGTAGCAACGAAAATAATGTAATGAATGGGGGTCACCACAACATGAGGAACTGGCATTAGGAAGGTTGAGAACCACTGCTCTAGAGTGATGGTGATGTGATCATAAGTGTAAATATGAACTGCTGGCTTATATGCTTTTACCATCTTAGTTAACTATTTTGAATTGGTTGATGTTACAATGAAACTTTTAGAAAATTATCTTTTAAGGGACAAGTTTAATGTGTGTTCAAATATGTGATTCAACCAAGAACTATCAGAAAATGGGTGATTTATTTCATATTTTGAGTCTGTAGATGTAACGTGTCATTTCTGTTGGAGACACCGTATTACTGAGCTAAAGTCAGTGACTTCCTGTACTGCTCCTGACGGGTGATGGAAGTGTGACTGGGGGAGCGCGCAGGGCCGCGGTATCGTCACACCGGGCAGCGCTGGGTGGACAGCACGCCCGACAGATGCTGTTCATGGGGAGTCAGATACATGATAGCACATCACTGCTCTTCACTTTTAAGGATACAGTCCTAAATTACTAATTTTCCAAACAGCTTTTTTATAGGGTTACTGATGAAAATGCCAAAAACAGTGAACTTCACCTCGTCGGTCTGATCTGCTACACCAGCCGGCACTACTGTGCCTTCACATTTCACACCAAGAGTTCCAAGTGGGTGTTTTTCGATGACGCAAATGTGAAAGAGGTAGGTGACACTTCTGTGAACTGGGATGCTTACTGTGGTTTATGCTCTTTAGGAATAAATGATGTAATAATGACCTATAATAATAAAAGCATAATATGCTAATTAGACCAGATAGCCTTCCGGACAACCTTCTGGACAAAGCCGGGGCTGCGAGGGAAGCCCGGGTCCCGGGTGCCTGCTGGCAGCTGGAGGAAAGCTGGTGCCGGCAGCCGGGGGAAGGAAGGCCTACTCTTGCACAAATTTTGTGCTAGGGCCTCTAATATTAATGTAATAGTGACAGTGATAAAATGAATGTATCTATATTTATAAAAGCCTAAGTGACCGAACAACCGGTCGCTATGACACGTACTGACCACCAGGGGGCAGGCGCTCAATGCAGGAGCTGTATCCTGGGGGTCAGTGCACTCCTACAGCCAATCTCCCATGGCCGGCCAACCTCCCGCTGTCCCTCCCCGCCTCCCGGCCAAGGGACCCCACCCATGCATGAATTCGTGCACCAGGCCTCTAGTAATTATATAGAATGATTATTAGATGTAAATGCTTATATAAAATAATAAATGATTTTAATGACAGTTCTTGGAATCCTTTTATTAGTTTTTGAAATCAGGTTTGTTTTGAAGCTGATTCCATATCTAGAATAATAAAAAGGCGACAAATAAATGTTAGTGTAGCTACCAGGGATCCATATGCACCATCCTTCTGTCTGATACACAAAAGCTTTGGACAGTTCACCAGAGGAGACAGGTGAACAGCCCTTACACTGATACTCGGCCTGATTGGGCATAAAGAAACACACTCAGTTCACAGTGAGGTTCAGACTCAGCTGTTAGGAGGATAAATTCCAAAGCCCGACCTCACCGGGAGCGTGGAGGGCGTCAAGCAGCCAGGTCCCTGATGCAGGAGCATGCAGTGCCGACCTCACCAGGAACGTGGAGGGCGTCAAGCAGCCAGGTCCCTGACGCAGGCACATGGTAGTGCCAACCTCACCGGGAGCCTGGAGGGCATCAAGCAGCCAGGTCCCTGACGCAGGCACATGGTAGTGCCGACCTCACCAAGAGCGTGGAGGGCGTCAAGCAGCCAGGTCCCTGACGCAGGCACATGGTAGTGCCGACCTCACCGGGAGCCTGGAGGGCATCAAGCAGCCAGATCCCTGACACAGGTGTGTGGCAGTGCCAACCTCACCAAGAGCGTGGAGGGCAGCAAGCAGCCAGGTCCCTGACACAGGTGTGTGGCAGTGCCGACCTCACCAGGAGCATTGAGGGCGTCAAGTACCCAGGTCCCTGAAGCCAGCGCGTGGCAGTGCTGCATGGAGCAGCCACCTTAGAGAGGTGCGTCAGCTTCTTGCACACGTAATCTTACCATGCAGCCAGCAGCGCCTCTCCCTGAGGACGTGTCCATACACAGCCTGCCCTTGAGTGTCCGTGGGAGTTTTGTTTCTGTAACCCCACTGGGACCCCGAATGTCCATAAGCAGGTGAGCAGATAACCACATCATGGTCCAAGCACAGTGGAGCTTGATGCCCATCAGACAGAAATGAGCTGACACGTGTAGAACATCCTAAACCATTGTGCTGATGACAGAAGCGAGACACACGGCCAAATACGGATTCCACTGACACAAAATTCCCCGACAGGAGGAAACAGTGACGGAAGGCCCTGCAGAGGGAGCGAGGAGTGAGGCTGCATGCCTGTGCACACTCGTCAGAACGCGTGGGCTTGCCGTGTGCCTGGGAGGTTGTAGTTCATGTGATTATGCTCAGTAAAGCCAACGGGAAATTCTGGTGCTTATGTTCTGAAAGCAGCTTTTGCTCGGATTTCTTCAGGCTTTGCTATAGCAGCTTATTAAGAGGCTTCACCTGCGTCCATGAGTAGATCTTTTGGCCGTCCTACTTGGCACCCACATCATTTAAATTGTCAAAGCTCAAAGGAGGACATGGGTGTGCAGTCACGCTGTGAGTTTATATTTGTTTTGCTTTCAAGTTAATCTAGTTCCTCGAGTATGTCAGCGTCCCAGGCGAGGAGGGTCAGCAGCTAAGCGTGTAGTTTGAAGAATTCTTCAGACTTTTTTACAGTCCTCCCTTTCCTGCAGAAGCCAACATTCTAGAACGCATCGGTTCCTGTTTGTTTGGTTTTGTTTTGTTTTTAAATCAGCGTTATAGAGGTACTAGAGGCCCAATGCACGAATTCGTGCACAGGTGGGGTCCGGCCAGCCCGGCCCCAATCGGGGCCCAATCAGGGCTGGGCTGGTTGGCCGTGGGGCGGGGCTGTGGGCCAGCTGACCCTCCCCCAATTGGTGTGTGTGGGGGGGGTGGATTGGGGGAGGGGCTGCGGGAGGTTGGCTGCCGGCCCTGCCCCTGATCAATGTGGGGGGCTGGTAGGGGGTGGAGCTGGCTAGGGGAGGAGTTGTGGACTGATTGGGGTTGTGGGGACCTATTGGGGGTGGGGCTGACAAGGGGGAGGGACCATAGGCGGTTGGCCAGCTGTCCCCGCCCCTAATCGGGGTTGGTGGGGCAATCGGGGGCAGCCAGCTGGGGGGAGGGGCCACAGGAGGTTGGCCACTGGCCCCACCCCCCGATCGGCCAGTTCACTGGCTTCAGTGGGCGTCATAGCAACCGGTCGTTCGGGTCATTACAGTGTTCTGGTCGCTGGCTTTTTATATATATAGGTAATTTACAAACGTTAAAATGTACCCATGTAAGTGTTTGGCAACTGTACACACATCTGTGTAACCTCCACACCATATAGCACAAAGCATACCCCACCCCCTCATGATGTCATGTTCCTGTCGGCCCCTCCCACCCCGCCCAGGAATCCCGGATGCTCTGTAGATTAGTTCTGCTCCCTCTTCAGCATTGTGGGATGGCCTTCCCCGTACACATCCCTCTGAGGCTGGCTTGCTTCGCCAAGCACATGCCTTTTAGGATTCACACGTGCGGTGTTCCATACTACAGCTGTATAGAACAGTGGTCCTGTTAAGGTAGGAAGAGTCTTGGTGTGAACACGTTTTTCCGTTGCTCCCAGCACCAGGTGGGATGTCTGGGTGGTCTGCTAAGTGTGCAGTCAGCTGTATGTGAACTGACAATGGCTGTCCACAGACACTGCACATCTCCCTCCTCCCAGCAGCCCTCCCGCGTAGTGCCCCCTGCTGGGAGTCTCTTACGTTAGCCTTCCAGGGACCCTAATGTTGCCTCACTGTGGTTTTCATTCACTTCCCTTTGATTTACAATAATGTTTTGAACAACTCTTCCTGTGCTTACTGGCCATTCCTATGTCTCTTTAGTGACATGTCACTTCAGATAATTTGCCCATTTTTCAAATTGGATTATTTTCTTCTTACTGAGCTGTAGGAGTTCTGTATCCGGCACAGCCCTCCTTTATTAGATATAGGTGGGGTTTTTGTTTTATTTTTTCCATTTTGTTAATGGTGTTTTTCATGGAGCAGAAGTTATTCATTCATTTCATGGAATCCAATTTTATATTTTTTCTTTGGTTTGTTTGATGTCCTGGTAAGACATTTTTACTTTCCCTGAGGTTAATGTTTTCTCTCATTTTCTTCTGTAAACTCGAGAGATTTTACGTGACTCCTGAGTTCATTATTGGGCTTCAGGTGTAGTTGTGTCTTCTTTTCTTTTTCCTCCCATTGCTGTAGCATCATTTGTGGTATCAACTTTTATATTTCCCCATTAAACTCCCTTTAATCGTTGCCAAAAGGCAGTTGACCATGTGTGTGAGAAAAGCTTTCTAAAATTCGCTAATCCAAATCTTGATAGTGTATAATTTTGCCCATCAACTTTTTAATGTTTAAAGATTTTTAATTAGACTTATTAAATATAATAAAGTTAATCATATAATACAGCGCACAGTTGAACGGCTGGTTAGCATCTGAATGTTGTTAAACATCTTTAATATGCAAATTATTTCAGCCCCTGCCTTTTCGGGTAACAGGTTGCTGACAGGCTTGGTTTTGCTCCCTGTGGTTTTATAAAGGTGGGAACGAGATGGAAGGACGTGGTCTCCAAGTGCCTCCGGTGCCACTTCCAGCCCCTGCTGCTGTTTTACGCCAACCCCGACGGCACGGCGGTTTCCACCGAAGACGCGCTCAGGCAGGTCGTCAGCTGGCCACATCAGAGACCCGGGGTGGAAAATATGGGTAATTCTTTGCCTTTTAGTTTAGTGTTTTTCTTTCTAACAGTCATACTAGGAATACTAATATCCTATGTAATAAAAGGCTAATATGCAAATAGACCGAATGGTGGAATGACCAGTAGGAGCTGCCCTCTGGTGGTCAGTGTGCTCCCACAAGGGGAGTGCGGCTCAACTAGAAGCCAGGCTCATGGCTGGCGAGCACAGCGGCGGGCGGTGGCGGGAGCGCTGAGGATGTCTGACGGCTTAGGCCCCTGAGGACTCCCGGACTGTGAGAGGGTGCAGGCTGGGCTGAAGGGACTCCCCCAGTTCAAAAATTTTGTGCACCGGGCCTCTAGTACTGAATATAAAATGAAGGTTGAGGATAATTTAAAAATTTAGTTTCAGATGGAGTTCAGGAAGATTCTAATACATTGAGTTAATCTTTATCATGTTTCCTGACCAGTGGCCTCACAGGCCCCCCTGGGAGCCACCCACGACAGTGGTCACACAGGCACAGAGGGGCTGCCCGCTGCGAGCTCTTTCTAGCAGGAGGCATTGGGATTGAAGGTGAGGTAGCCACCGGGAATGCCCAGAGCACCGAGGGAGTCTGTGTGCATTCACGGCACTTAGAAATCCTTGGAAAATGTCAGTCCTCTGAGTTTTAGTAATTGTCTACAGTATTAAAAGCATCTGAAAGGATGACTCAGACATCTGTTCTGGTAGGAGGAAGAAAGGGATGATGCATTTGTGCTTGTCTTTTTAAGGATCTGAAAGGCCCTCGATTTATAAGTCAGATAATTCCAAAGAGAATGGATTTGGTGATCAGGACAAACAGAGAGAAAATCAGAAATTTCAAACAGATGACATTTCATCCTTCAGTCGGAGCCACATCCCGGCGAGCGGTGGCCGAGGAGCAGGTATGTGTTTCAATTGCGGTCTTCACAGTCCCTGAGGAGACACGCTGGCCCCGCTTCACTTCCTGACTCACTCCTGGCAGGGACCAGGCGACAGTAACAAGCAGCAGAAAAACTGTCTTTCCATTGATGCGCGTCTGAGATGTGTGGCCTCATCGGGACAGTTGGACCCGACCAGGGCCCGAGTTTCTCCACGGCTCCCAGCCCTTGCAGGCTGGAGGCAGTCTGGACTGTTACCAAAACTGTGGCCTCTCCTTCAGGGTGGCCATTACCAGCTTGAGAGGAAAAACACAGTTAACCATTCGGCTCACGTGCCAGAATTAAATTTACAATTAGTGACTGCAGTGGCAGTTCAGAGCTACAGTCGAGTTTGTTCTCATCCTCGTTGTTATTCAGCTCTCCTGTTATTGTCATCCCACAACTTTAATTTTCACAACCCGAGTTCAGTGACAGGTCCGGAGTGAGACCTCAGTGCGGTGTGCAGCACTGCTCAGGGACACCCTGACTCTACTTGGGTGGCTGTTCAGGATGCTTTGTAAGCAACTTTTAAAAAAAATTTTTGTTGTTAATCCTCACCTGAGGATATTTTTTCAAGAGAGAGTGGAAGGGAGGGGGAGAGACAGAGAGAGGGAAACATTGATGTGAGAAAGACACATTGATTGGTTGCTTCCCACACGAGCCCCAACTAGGGCTGGGGATTCAGGGGCCTTCAACCGAGGTATGTGCTCTTGACAAGAATCAAACCTGGGACCCATCAGTCCACAGGCCTACACTCTATTTTTGTTTTGTTTTTAAAATTGATTTCAAAGAGAGGAAGGGAGAGGGAGAGAGAATTAGCCATCAGCTGCTTCCTGCATGCCCCCTACTGGGGATTAAGCCCATGGGAATCGAACCATGACCTCCTGGTTCATGGGTTGACGCTCAACCACTGGCCACACCAGCCGGGCAACTTTTTAATATATTAGTGAAGTAATGTTTAACCAAAAAGGTAACCCATAATCAAGGAGGGTAAGATTCAGAATTAACAGTTACCATCAACAAAGAAGTACACTAAGTGCTTTTTAAAATTCTAAATGGAAACATACCGTTTCCCTCTTATGTATTGTTGATACTTTAGATTAAGCCATTATTTGTTTTTCTAAACATACCTAGTTTAAGCCCAGGAACTGTGTGTGTGTGAACACATACGTTAGCATCAGGCAGCTTGGCACTATCTGTATATACATTGTGAGTGATGTGAACTTGGCAGGTTCGTTACTTCTGCTTCCTGATCCCAGATGGAGCTGTACTTGTGCTCATCTCGAGATGGAAGTGAGTTAGGACACGTGGCGCCCATCACCAGCCTTTAGGTCTTACATTTCAGTAGAAGCTCATTCTCCTGCACACTCACTTTAGATGCTTGACAACAAGTTTTAAAGGTAACACGCATCTCCATTGCCAGGAGACATCACACTAACTTGATTTAGTTAAACATAAAAATGAGTTTACTCTTACTTTAATGCGTGTTTTGTTTTTAACACAGAGCGTCTTAAATGTTTCATACAGTGCAGTTTGTGTGCATAGTGAGCAGTTAGAAAATGATGTGCTTCCTGACTGGATGACTGATTTCCCCTACAGCTAAGCCGGGACCCAGCGACACCCGTGAGAAGATGAAGGGCCTCTCCAGGGAGTGTGCCCTGAAGGCACTGGAGCAGAGGCGCCTCCTGTGCTCGCACAGGAGGGACGCAGGTCGGCACCGAGGTGAGCCACGGGCGGGCAGCGCGCGTTGGTAAGGGGCCCTAAAGCCTTATCGGAACACTACATTTTATAGCTTGAATACAGTTTAACCATCCTATCCTATATAATAAAAGGGTAATATGCAAATTGACCGAAAGGCAGAACGACTGGTCGCTATTACACACACTGACCACCAGGGGGCAGACACTCAATGCAGGAGCTGCCCCCTGGTGGTCAGTGCGCTCCCACAAGGGGAGTGCTGCTCAGCCAGAGGCCAGGTTCACAGCTGGCGAGCTCAGCGGCGGTGGCAGGAGCCTCTCCTGCCTCTGCGGCAATGTTAAGGATGTCCTACTGATTGGACATCCCCTGAGGGCTCCCAGATTGTGAGAGGGTGCAGGCCAGGCTGAGGGACCGCTTCCCCACCCCTCGAGTGCACAAATTTCGTGCACCAGGCCTCTAGTTTTAAATATATGTATCTGTTTATATGTCATATATCTTAATATCATTTCTCTAATACACCTGTTGAACCTGTAGATGTAAATTTTCCTCGTTCTTGTTTAATTCTAGTCTGGAATACTTTGCTGTTTTAGCTTTTAATTCAAAGTTAAATGAATAAAAGTTAATTTCTTTAAAATTTTTTAAAATATATTTTTATTGATTTCAGAGAGGAAGAGGAAGAGAGAGAGAGAGAGAGAGAGAGAGAG
>NW_005371463.1:222827-233196 GCF_000412655.1 Myotis brandtii
GGAAACATCAATGATGAGAGAAAAGCATTGATCGGTTGCCTCCTACACCCTCCCTACAGGGGATTGAGCCCACAACCCAGGCATGTGCCTTGACTGGGAATCGAACCGTGACCTCCTAGTGATGAGCCACACTGGCTGGACAATTTATTTAATTTTTAATTAAAATTGATTGCAGCCCACTCGTGGTGCACTCAGTGAGGAGGATTATAGAAAAAGTGACAGGAGCTCGCTTTCCTGGTGCCCCAACCACCCCTCGGTCCCCATCGTTGTTCCATTCACCACGAGCCTCAGCACTTTCCCTGTGCACAGCCATGTGTAACTGAGACGCGGCCTGTAGAAAGGGTGTGAGATTGACCTTGTGTGCCTGTGTGTACAGCCACAGCAGGATCCTTGCCAGGAATCGCTGGGTGAGGGGGTCTGTTTTGGACTTGGTTGCTGTGGCTCAGTTGCCCTGCTAACGGGGACCCGTCCACGGTCCCACCACAGCGACTGGGCATCTGTCTCCCCCCTCCGCAGCGATTGATCTCACAGACTTTCGACACTCTGCTAGCATAAGAGGTAGGACATTTTTTTTTTTTTCATGAACCATAAATGAGGTGGAATACTGTTTTTTAAAAAACTAATTATCTTGTGATCTCTTTAGAGTTATTTTAAAGTCAGTATGTAGCCGTTTAATTTACAAACGTCTCAGTTAGCACAGGACTTGAGCCCTGGGTGGTGGAATCGCCGCTTACTCCTCCTGCTTAGACATCTTCTCCAAGTGGCTGTGGCTGAGGCGGCCCTGAGAGTGGTCGTGTGTCTCCTTATTTGTTTTAAAGATGTGCTGGATGAAGACCTTCCACGCGTCAAGCCCGGATCACCGCCTGCCCCAAACGGCTTCCGACAATACGGCAGTCGCCCCGCGTCCCCCGGTCAGGGGCGGGGGCCGTGTGGCCAGGACCCACCCACCCAGAGCCGGGCGTCTGTGCAGGTCCCGCGTGCGGGGAGGCCCCAGGCTCCTGGTCCGGCGGTGCAGGGTGACAGCGGCCCTGGGTACGAGACAGACAGCAGCCTGGACTCTCGGGGTAAAGGCAGCAGCCGCCACAGCAGGAGCGGGAGCCGAGGCTGGAAGCCCATGAGAGAGACCCTGAATGTCGACAGTGTCCTCAGCGAGAGTGAGAAACGGCAGCATAGTCCACGGCACAGGCCGAGCGCCAGTCACACGCCCAGATGCAGGGACCAGAGCCCCAGCAGCTGGCCCCAGGGGCCGCCGAAGCAGAAGTGCTTGATGACCATCTACGAGGATGAAGCGAGGCAGGAGCTGGGCAGCAGGCATTCCCCCGACGGCCCGGGGAAAGGCCTTACCGAGACGGGCGTCCCTGGCGACGCCTGGCAGGGGCAGAGGACTGAGTCCGACTACGAGAGCAGCGACCACGTCAGCAGCGGTTCCGCCAGCCTGGACTCGCCGGGTGTGGACGGCGCCGGGACCGCAGAGCCCCCCAGGTAGTGCAGTCATGGGAGGGAGCGCCCCTCCCCAGGCGCCTCCTCAATCATTTGAAGTGATTTTCAAAGTCCAGGGTCTGTTCAGTGTGATGGAAGGAGCTTGAGCTCAAAGGAACGACACTGGGACACTGCGGGTCGTTCGATGTTTCAGGTTCTTATTTTCAGTGGTTATTTCCAGATTCCAAAACACACAGCTGTGTCGGAAACGGAAATTATAGAAATACATTCTCACGGTCGCATTGAAAGCTGTGAAAGGTGCTACAGGTGTAAAGCGCAGCTCTGAGTGGGTTGCTGCGCGGCCATGAAGCCAGTTGTTTAATTCTTGCCTCTAGTTCATGCCTGTTCTCCCGCCTCGGGCATTTGTACCTCAGACATGGGGGTATTTTATGCTCACAGCCCCGCCCGTGGAGACACAGTTTCCTTCAGCAGATGTGGAAGAGTGCAGCCACCTCACTGTGTTTGTGCTCAGCGATTCTGAGCGTGTGGGGTCGCTGTCCTGGTCCATTGCACTCGGGAACCCGGGAACCCTGCCCCCAGTCTGCTCAGCGGCTGGCTTCCTGGGTCAGCCTATCGACTTTATGCTTTTAGTGCATCCAGAACATTGTGTGTTGCGGCCAAAGGTAAACTGAGTGGGGCGGGGGTGGGGGGGGGGGGAAAGGATTAAGGAAAGACAGACAAGAGAATGAAAGCTGGGTCTCGGTGGGACGCTGCTCCCTGATGAGGAGACAGCGCCAGCGCCCACAAGCCGTGTCTTTATTTTATAGCAGATGCCACGAGGCAAGGTAGGGGTGTGATCACATTGTTTACAGCATTCTCGTGAGTTCCAACCCTACTCAACTACATGCACCCGAACTCTATCACAAGGCACGTGGGGCTACGTGTTTGGACCATAGGTTCAAGCTTACAACCACAGCGGTTGGCTATAATTGTGCTGGGAGGGCCCTGCCCTCCAGCTGGGACTTGCACGTGGCAATGAGAGGACCCTGTCCTTTGATTAGTCCGAGGCTTGAACCTGGCCAAAACACTGTAGCCGCGCCCCATAATTGTGCTTTGATATTAGATGGTGCTTCACCACCTTCATTACTAAAACGCCAGATGTGCAGAAATCAGCTGCTTGTGTTCCATTAACAGCCGGGGAACTTCTTGTCAGGCAGGGGATTTCAGCTCCTGGGGATGAGTAGCTTAGGGTGGTAGAGAGGTCGGGGCTTCGTAACCTTGGGTTTTACTTATTGGGCAAATTAACTTCACTTCCTCGCCTCAGTCTGCTGTAAGCTGCGGGTGAGAAGTGCTGTGAGTGCCGTGGTGAGAGGCAAGTGAAATCGTGTGCGTTAACACCTAGAACCGCACATGGCGTTTGCAATCGCTTAACGAGTGTTGTTTTCTTTCTCTGTCTCAGAGTAAACTGAAATGGTAACTCATGGTAGCTGACATGTCCCGTGTGTGTTCTGTTCTGTTTTCTAGTGACCAGAGTAAGACAAGCAACCGAAATACAGAACGTGTGAACTGTGCCTCCCAGCAGAGTGAAAACCACCTGGAAGGTAACTTTTCATTTAAATAGATTGTAATTGTGCTCATCACAGTGATGAAGCTAAAGCGGTCCTGTCAGGAGAAGTGATGAGCGATGAGGTGGAGGTGAGCGGAGCCCGTGCTGGGAGCCTTTGCAGGGACGGGAAGGGAGTGTCACTCAGGGCGGTTCCGTCTTCGGCTGGACAGCGGTGAGGACCTCAGGTCCCAGGGTCATAGCGCTGTTTCTTGTTCATGTCCGTGTGCAGGACAGTCAGCCTGCTGACTGACCCAGGTGATCACGGGCCCAGCGACGGTACCCCATCGGCACTGATGCTTCTCTGACCACGGCTGTATGGAGGTGGGGGTACCCCGCACGGAGAATCACGTGTTAGTTCCTAAAGCTTCGCCCAGGAGTTGATTGGCACACCACACTCCTCTCACTGGCCAGGCAGGCCTCCGCCACAGGCCTGATTGCAGAGGGGAAGGGCCATGTCACAGGCACAACACCAGGTGTCCACCACAGGGTCAGGGACAAAGAAACTGTCAGCAGCTGCGGGACAAGCTCAGTCGGAAACAGTGGGCACTGGTGCGGTCGCTCCGGGGCCTGTGGCGTGGGTCTCTCCGGTGCCTGTGGTGCGGGTCACTCCGGTGCCTGTGGCGTGGGTCGCTCCGGTGCCTGTGGTGCGGGTCGCTCCGGTGCGTGCCTGTGGTGTGGGTCGCTCCGGTGCCTGTGGTGTGGGTCGCTCCGGTGCCTGTGGTGTGGGTCGCTCCGGTGCCTGTGGTGTGGGTCGCTCCGGTGCCTGTGGTGTGGGTCGCTCCGGTGCCTGTGGTGTGGGTCGCTCCGGTGCCTGTGGTGTGGGTCGCTCCGGTGCCTGTGGTGTGGGTCGCTCCGGTGCCTGTGGTGTGGGTCGCTCCGGTGCCTGTGGTGTGGGTCGCTCCGGTGCCTGTGGTGTGGGTCGCTCCGGTGCCTGTGGTGTGGGTCGCTCCGGTGCCTGTGGTGTGGGTCGCTCCGGTGCCTGTGGTGTGGGTCGCTCCGGTGCCTGTGGTGTGGGTCGCTCCGGTGCCTGTGGTGTGGGTCGCTCCGGTGCCTGTGGTGTGGGTCGCTCCGGTGCCTGTGGTGTGGGTCGCTCCGGTGCCTGTGGTGTGGGTCGCTCCGGTGCCTGTGGTGTGGGTCGCTCCGGTGCCTGTGGTGTGGGTCGCTCCGGTGCCTGTGGTGTGGGTCGCTCCGGTGCCTGTGGTGTGGGTCGCTCCGGTGCCTGTGGTGTGGGTCGCTCCGGTGCCTGTGGTGTGGGTCACTCCTGTGGTCGCTCCGGTGCCTGTGGTGTGGGTCACTCCGGTGCCTGTGGTGTGGGTCGCTCCGGTGCCTGTGGTGTGGGTCGCTCCGGTGCCTGTGGTGTGGGTCGCTCCGGTGCCTGTGGTGTGGGTCGCTCCGGTGCCTGTGGTGTGGGTCGCTCCGGTGCCTGTGGTGTGGGTCGCTCCGGTGCCTGTGGTGTGGGTCGCTCCGGTGCCTGTGGTGTGGGTCGCTCCGGTGCCTGTGGTGCGGTCTCTCCGGTGCCTGTGGTGTGGGTCTCTCCGGTGCCTGTGGCGTGGGTCGCTCCGGTGCCTGTGGTGTGGGTCACTCCGGTGCCTGTGGTGTGGGTCGCTCCGGTGGTCGCTCCAGTGCCTGTGGCGCGGTCGCTCCAGTGCCTGAGGCGCAGTCCACTCCGGTGCATTGCCAGCAGCCAGTAGCAGCCCAGAAGCCAAGGGTGTTGGGGGAGGGGGGATGTACAGAACTTGCAGTGCTGTCGAGGGGCCTGTGTGTCTGGGAGGCTTGGGGGAACCATGAGCAACTACTATTGAGGTTGCAGGGACCAACAATAGAAATGGTAAAATTCAGAGGATTAGAAGGAATTTAATTTTTCAAAATAAAGAGTAGCCAAAAAAACAAACTTTAAAGTTTGTTTTCAGTATTTATCCTTCTGAAGGCCTGTGGAGATCATTGTTCAGGTGGCAGACTTGAATATGGCTAAGTGCTAACTTATTTTGTTTCCATCAAAGGGTATAATATCAGAAGGAAACACTGATATTGAGGAAATAGCCTTCCTTTCCCATGTAAATGTCTCGCCTATTTAACAAATCTGATCACGTCTGGTAAGCGAGCATTACAGGAAGCAGCGAAGGGCTGGCCAGAGGCCGCGGCCGAGGTGGGGAGCTTGAACAATGACCCCAGTTCAAGGTCTTGACAGAATGGCACTGGCCTCCCGAGAGCATATCGCACAGGCCGTGGGGCCTGCGGTCAGGAGCGCGCTGCCGTGAGAGCGTGAGAGTGGGCACTGGTTTCCCATTGAACATGAGAGAGTGGGCATGTAGCCCACTTAGAACAATGTTTTTAAATATATTTTATTGATTTCAGAGAGGAAGGGAGAGGGAGGGAGAGAGAGAGAGAAATGTCAATGGTGAGAGAGAATCATTGATTGGCTGCCTCCTGCACGCCCCCTACTGGGGATCGAGCCCACAACCCAGGGATGTGCCCTTGACTGGAATTGAACCCGGGAGCCTTCAGCCCACAGGCCAACGCTCTCTCCACTGAGCCACACCAGCCAGGGCTGAAACAATTCTTATGGTGGTAAAATACACATGACCTTGGCCATTCTAATAACCACTTTTAAGTGACAGCTCAGTGGCATAAAGTCCACTCACATTGTTATGCAGCCCACACCTCTCCCATCTCCACTCTCATCTTCTCACACTGAAGCTCTGCCCCCATCCCTCCCTCCCTGCTCCTCCCAGCAGCCACCTTGCTTTCTGTCTCTGAACTGGACTAGTCTAGGCACCTCAGAGAAGAGGGATCGAACTGACTGTTTTGTGACTGGCTTATTTCACTTCACATAATGTCTTCAGGTTTCATCCCTGTGGTGCCTGTGTCGGAATTCCCCTCCTTTTCAAGGCGGGGTAGTTTCCATTGTGTGACCTGATGCGTTTGTTTATCCATCCGCCTGCTGTCGGACATTCGGGCCCCTCCACCTGTGGCCGTTGGGAGCAGCACTCCTGTGAGCCAGGGGGACAGGGACCTGAGAGTGCACCTGGCATGGCTGCTGAGTCCTGAGGGACCATCCCAGCAGCTGCACATTCCACAGCCCTGCAGTGCACAGGGTGCCCGCTCTCCACCCCTCCCAGCACCCGTATCGTCTGGGCTCCTTGATGGTTGCCATCCTAACGGGTGTGTGAGCCTCTTTTATTTAGCTACATAAATTGCATCTGTTAAAATTATTTCTTGCCCAGCGGCGTGGCCTATGAACCGGGAGGTCACAGTGCAATTCCCAGAGCATATGCCTGCGCTGAGGGCTCAATCCCCAGGAGGGGCTGCAGGAAGCAACCAATGGATGCTGTTCTCTCTCATCAATGCTTCTATTTCTCTCTCCTTCTGCTTTCCCCTCTTTAAAATCAATAAAATACACTCACTCATCTCCTGCTGGGCACATGGACTGTGTCCAGATCTTAGCTGTTGTAGATTGTGCTGCTATGAACATATGGGTGCATATATCCTTTCTGATTGGTGTTTCGGGTTTCTTAGGATATATTCCTAGAAGTGAGATCACTGGGGTCAAATGGCAGTTCCATATTTAATTTTTTAGGAAACTCCAGACTGTTTCCCATAGTGAGTGGCTGCACCAGTCTGCATTCCCACCAGCAATGCACTAGGCTTCCCTTTTCTCCACATCCTCGCCAGCACTTGTCATTTGTAGATTTGTTGATGTAGCCATTCTGACAGGTGTGAGGTTATACCTCATTGTGAGGTGATAGCCCAAGTGCCCATCAATAGGTGAGTGGATAAAAAAGCTGTGGTACATTTATACTGTAGAATACTCCATAAAAAAGGAACTCTTACCTTTTGCGACAGAATGGATTGACCTGGAGAGTATTATGCTAAGCAAAATAAGCCAGTCAGAGAAAGACAATACCATATGACCTTACTTATACATAGAATCTAATGAACAAAATAAACTGATGAATAAAATAAATCCAGAGACATAGAAGCATGGAACAGACTGAGGCGGAAGCTCAGGGAAGGCGGGGGAGGGAGGGTGGTGGGGAAGTGATCACTGAAGAGCTTGTATGCATATGTGCATAAGCCATGGCCACTGCCAATAGGCAGGTGAAGGCCTGGGGCGGGGGCAGGCTAGAAGGGGTCAGTGGGGAGGGGAGAGGGGACATATGTAATACTTTCAACAATAAAGATTTAAAAATAAATATATAAAAAAAGACTGAGATGGATTTACAGTGTCATCCAGAATAAAGCATGAGTGAAGTGTAGACACCCGCAATTTTAAAAATGTCTGATTCCGTGCACATCAGGGCCCCCGTGGTTCTTACTGGCTTTGCCTTGCTCATGCCCCAGCCTGTGTCTTGCCCCCTGCCCAGGCCTCGGGAAGGGGTTTATGAGGCAGTTAGGGATGTAGGCCTAGATCTCAGGAAAGATGATGTATTTGGACTCGTCAGCATGTATGGGAGCTGCATGGCATGGATGTGAGCTGTAGCACTCGAGAACTGGAGACGAAGAAAGAGATAGAAAAAGAGAGGAAGGATCTGTTTTCTTCATCAGTTTATTCTGTTCATTCGATTCATTCCACATATGAGTGGGGTTTGCTGGGTGAGAAAGATGAGCCAGGACTGAGAGAAGGAGCCACGTTGGGAAAGTGTGAGGAGTAGCTGGGAAGGCTGAGGAAACCCAGCAGGGGGTCATCCCAGGGACCCCAGGGAGCTTCCTGAGGGATTGGGGTCACAGAGTGAGCAGCGTCAGGGTTAGATGTCCGCTTCTCAGTGGTCCTCAGTGATGCAGGAGAGCCATCAGGCTGGAGGGCGTGAGACATGAAGCAGGATCCGAGTGAGGCGCTGGGAAGTAGGCTGTGTTCTTGGTGCCTCACTCGTGTGTCAGACCACAGGGGGGATGTTCACTGGAGGGAATCTGGGGAAGGGCACAGGGATTCCTAGTACTAGGCTTAATCTTTCAACTTTTCTGAACTTCCTGAAGTGATCTATATATATAAAAGCCCAAGCAACCGTTCAACCGTTCCACTGGTAGCTATGACATGCACTGACCACCAGGGGGCAGATGCTCCGACTGGTAGGTTAGCTTGCTGCTGGAGTCTGGCCAATCGGGACTGGGCAAGACAGGCCGGACATACCCTGGAGCCCTCCCGCGGTCCCTCCCCAGCCCCGATCATGCACTGGTGGGGTCCCTCGGCCTGGCCTGCGCCCTCGCCGGTTTCAGCCCAATCTCCACAGGCCAGGCCAAGGGATCCCACGTTCACCGGGCCTCTAGTTTTCAAATAAAAAGGTTTCCCAGTAGAATTAAAAGTAAATAACAGGGACGTGGCTTTACCACATCTGTCCAACCTTGGCTGGGATTAGCCCAGCAGCACCTGGAGGAGGAAAATGAAGGCCAGGACTCAGCTTGGCATTCGTGTCAGGAGTCAGGAATAAGGATGCCCTAGGAGGAGGGTGGGGAGCAGGGCGGGGCCAGGACAGCCAGCATGGTGTCTGGAGGGAGAGCTGGAGGGAACCAGGAGAGGCAGGCCTGGGCAGGAGATGAGGGCGGGGCCTCCGTCCCTGTGCTGTGCTCAGTGGGGGGTGGAAGGAGCTCACACTCAGTGCTATCTTCCTCCAGGAGCCGAGGGTGTCTGCTGAAATCCTGTATCTTCAGATATTGCAGACGACACACAACAAGTCTCAAAGGGACTATTAGGTTTTTCAGAAAACTTGTGCCACCAGCTTTGGAGTTAGCAATCCTTAGCTCAGTCTCAGTTGAGGGTAGAAGTCAGCCTTAGTTCAAGCTGAGAATCTGGATCCTGGGAATGACAAATTAGCCTGTGCTCAAAATATCCGTTAGTTCCCTGAATTTCTTACTACAAAAAAGTCTGTTGAGTGAAATAGACTACCCTGAATAGTGTCAAGTCCTAGAATCAGTAAATGAAAACAGTTTTATTAGAAGTTTGTACATACGCCTGTTTACTTTCTCTAAGGTTTCCTCCCCCAAACTGCAGAGTGTATTCATTTAAAACAGTCTATAATAAAAAAGCATAATATGCTAATTAGACCAGACAGCCGAACGTCCTTCAGACAAAGCCATTGCGGCTGCGAGGGCCAAGGGCAGGCAGCTGTAGCAGCTGGCAGTGGCAGCAGCGGCAGGGTGATGGGGGCGGCACCTTCCCCTGATCGGCCTAGTTGCCTCTCCTGAGGGCTCCTGGACTGTGAGGGGGCAGGCAGGGCTGAGGGGATCCCCCCCCCGGCCCCCCAGTGCATGAATTTCCGTGCACCGGGCCCTAGTAACATTATAAAGTGTATCTAGAGAAGACGGCCTTTGCCAGTTGACTTGTTCCTGTGACGCACATTGATGTTCTGAGTGTTCGGCTGCAGAGGGCAGTGACTGGCACACAGCACCACCAAACGGTGATGTCGTTTTAAAACTGGAAGCATTCGGTATTGAGTTTGTCGCAAAATAGCATGATTTGCTTTTTGTTTAAATTGTAATTCCAGTGAGAAAAGTTTCCGACTCCTGCTTTTTTATGTTGTGTCCTCCCAACATTTGGTTACTTAGGAGCGTTGTTAAAGTAGCCACTCATCCCTGTGGGTGAATTTAGCCAGAAATAGTTATCCAGGGGAAGTAGTGTGCGTTTCCTAAAGTATTCAGATCCTATTTGCACATCTTATAATTGCAGGCCAGATCATTAATTATATGACTGCTCTTGAACGTTTAGGCTTTGTACGGCAGTGTTTCTCTTTATTCTGACAGAGAGAGGGCAGTTTGGTTTTCTGGCTACTTGACGTCTGTTTCAAACCGAGGCCATCTTTTCAGATGAAGTATATATTCTTGACTGTTGGGCTTTGGGTTTTTTGGTATACAGTATCAAAATGAGCATTATTAAATTAAAGCTCTCTGCCCTGACATTGTGGCATCATTTGTGCCAAGTGTTAAAATCGGTCTATTTTAGATTTGCAAAGAACCTGGAGCCAAAATTCCCGTAAAGACACATGGATGTCTATGTCAGCAGGAGAGAAAAATAGCGCATCTATTTTTAAGGCAGTGGAATTCTGAAGTCAGACCACTTGGTTGAATGCTTGCCATAGTGATTGAAGTTCCACACACTCACAGAGCCTCTGCTGCCCCCTGCTGCCGGGGTGTGGACACTTGAACAAAAGGCAAGAGTTCTTGAAGATTTATTGTTTTCTTGTGTGTGTGAGTCTATTAGACTTGAAATTATGAGTAAGTTAAAAAGTAAAATAAATATTCTGAAGTTAAAATCAAAATGGGTAGAAAATTATCATGTAATTTTAAGTTACAAATGTTTTAGGCTTTAAAAACTAATGAAAAATTAGCCAGGTTCTTTTTGACACTTTATTT
>NW_005371463.1:233251-234680 GCF_000412655.1 Myotis brandtii
CCAGGCAGTGTGCCCCGCTTCCGCGCCACTAAGACTGGGGGGCCTCCACTGCCTTTTATTTAGGCGGCACCAGAGTGGCGCTCGGGCGGAGACCGTCTCAGAGTCCACTTCCCTGGCCCGGATCCAGGAGGGGAACACAGTGCACAGGGTGGGGCTGACCTAAGGAAGGAAAACAGAGTTTCCCATGTGGCTGCGTGTTCGTTCTGTAGATTTCCAGGGAATGTCTTCTGTGTGCTGGATACTGAGATGGCCTCTGGGGAAATGGTAACAGATAAAGGGCTTACTGGTCTGGTGGAAGTGAGCCTCAGTCTAGCAAGAGAACGCCAGCCCTGCGACCCCCTCATTCCCTAAGGGAAGGTTGTACTGGGAGGTGTCCTTACCTGTGAGCAGCATCGAATTTGGGTGTTAAATTCCCATGTATATTATACAGTTCTTTCTTGGGAGTTGCTTCAAGGTTTAACCTCCAGAACCTGATCAAAGTCAAATACAGATTTTTTTGTAGGGTAATATTTAGATGTTTTGATCAACTATGGATTCCACTTGAATTCTGAGGGACAGGGTAGTTTTTAAGAATATACCCTGATGGTGAACTTAGGGATAAAAGGGCATCTATGATAGAGTTTCATATTATTGTTTAAAAAATAAGTTCTGTTTTAATACCTTTGCTTCATTTTCTTTGACCTTTAATTTGGTGTGCCTGAGAACGAGAGGAAATTGAGATAACAACATGATGAAAAGGTCACCTAAAATAAGGAGAACACAAACACTTACTAGAACTGTACAGAGTGTAGGCAATTAATTGAAAATGCCAGCTGATGCCATATACTTGGTTATCTTCTGTGGGCATCAGCCCATGAAAGTGCATCTGGGACTCGATGTTCAAACCAATGGCCCAGCTTCGCCAGACGGAGACGCTGTGGGGTGACCTTGTAGTTAGGCACATGCGCACGAGGGCTCCGGGCGTGGGGAGCCAGGTGTGGCTGCTGCCACCTGCCAGCTGGCGCATTGCTGGGTCACCTGCCCCTCGGGGTGAGAAGGGGGAGCGTCTCACAGCACAGCTGAGACGGGGGTTTTAGGAAGCAGCTATTTTTTTAATCGAGAGCAGTGGTTCAAACCTTTTAACTGAATATCGTTATATCATTAAAAAACATTGAGGACCTCAAGACCTTTGTTTGTATAGTTATATCTATCAATATTGGCTGTACTGGGCATTAAACCAAACATTTTAAATATTTTAAATAACCAAACTCACGCATGGTTTTATAACATCCACCCATCTTTATTTGGGAAATACTGGTTTGCTAAATTATGTAAGTCTTCCAGTCCTTGATCCTTTTTTTTTTAAGGAAGAGTTCATTTTTAATTCTTTTAATATATATGTTTTATTGTTGATAGTATTATAGATGTCTCCCACCCCATCCCCCTTTCT
>NW_005371463.1:234736-245815 GCF_000412655.1 Myotis brandtii
CCCGGGCCCATGGCTCTGCATATGAGTATATAAGTTCTTTGGTTTATCTCTTCTTGTCCCCCCAGCCCCACATCGAGGTATGTTCATCTGTTTCATGCCTCCCTGCTTCGGGTCTTATTTTGATACTATCTTTATATATCTTTTTTTAAACCCTATTTGTTAATATCCCTAGACTTTAGCAGAAAGTCTATAATAATTGGGAAGCTAAAAAATTCACAGAGGTAGGTAGTAAGTTTTTCGAAAGTCTTACTTTGATCTAAAAGCTTGAATTCCATCACTGGCAATAAACACTGCCAGTTGGTTTTCTTGAAGTCAAGTATTCACTTCTTTAATGTTCAAGAAAATTTCTGCCAAATAACCAAGTCTGATACCCACACTTGTCATCTTTTCCAGTAAAAATGGTGTTCAGTTGTAAGAGTAAGTAATTATTATCCACTTCTCACAACCCACTTGGGCGGTTAGGGTTAGGGTTCATCAGTGGCAGTGGGGGTTAGGGTTAGGGCTAGGGTTAGCGTTAGGGTTCGGCAGTGGCAGTAGAGGTTAGGGTTAGTCAGTGGCAGTGGGGTGTTAGGGTTAGGGCTAGTCAGTGGCAGTGGGGGGTTAGGGTTAGGGTTTGTCAGTGGCAGTGGGTTAGGGTTCGTCAGTGGCAGAGGGGAATTAGGGTTGGGCAGTGGCAGTGGGGTGTGGTTAGGGTTAGGGTTATTAATGGCAGTGGGGGGGTGTAACGTGGTGTGCGCTGTGACCCAGTGGTGCTCCTACTCCTGTGAGGCAGGTGAATCATTCCTATGGTCTCGTTACTGAGGAAGCGCCATTGTCAGGGCTGAGGGGCTGGCTCGGTCACCACCCGGTCAGCCGTGACTCTAGGCTCCCACCGAGCCCTCCATCCTCAAACGAGGGTCCCGTACCTCCTCAGCAGTGGGACTCGTACACCCGGGACACAGGCACCCGGGACACTGTCACCCGGGACACAGGCACCCAGGACACAGGCACCCGGGACACAGGCACCTGGAACACTGTCACCCGGGACACAGGTACCTGGAACACAGGCACCTGGAACACTGTCACCCGGGACACAGGCACCGGGAACACAGGCACCCGGGACACAGGCACCTGGAACACTGTCACCCGGGACACAGGCACCCGGGACACATGCACCCGGGACACAGGTACCTGGAACACAGGCACCCGGGACACAGGCACCCGGGACTCATACACTTGGGACACAGGTACCCGGGACACAGGCACCCGGGACACAGGCACCTGGGACTCATACACCCGGGACACAGGCACCCGGGGACTCATACACCCGGGACACAGGCACCTGGAACACTGTCACCCGGGACACAGGCCCTGGTCCAGCCCAACCCGTGGGAAGAGCATTTTTCTGGCATTGCTGACACTTTCAGGTGACAGATTGAGGGAAGAGCCACTCATTCTGTAGAAAGGGCCAGAAAAGAGGTGCTATTTGAGCTGAGTCGAGGAATTCGTTTTGTTTGTTAACTGGAAGATTTTAAATGCTCCCACTTTTCTCCCTCCTCAGGCTGCAGAAAAGAATTCAAGAACTTGGAAGTAGGCTGTAGGTCTCATGACCCAGAATCACATCCACAAATAAAAAACCCTGTAATGAAAAGGTAAGGAGGGACAGTTGGGAATATTAATGTCTTTTTCGTAAGTGGGTGTATTAGAGGAACGCTTCACTTACAGACAGGCACAGTGCCCGTTACTACCCGCAGCCGTGGCCTGCGGCATGCTGATGCCCATCTTATTGGGGGGGCAGTTAGAAGGATGTAGACCTAAGGAGAGAGGGCCATGGGCACAACACAATTGCTTCAGTCCTCGTAGATCCTTACAAAATAGATGGTATTTTGCAAAAGAGAAAATTTGGGACTTAGATGAAGCAATTTGTCCAAAGTAGTGGAGCTGAGACCTGACCATAGCTCTTATCTACCTAGCAAAGTCTCAGCTCTCCATCATTCTGTAATGCCCATGATAAAAATGACCAGGTGAGCAAAACTGTTTGCAATGTGCTACCTTTTGTCTTCACCTTAGAGGTTAATCACTACCTAAATAGACGTAATCTTGGTTAACCAGATTATTTTAAACTAGAGGCCCGGTGCACAAAAATTTGTGCACTCGGGGGGGAAGGGGGGGTCCCTCAGCCCGGCCTGTGCCCTCTCGCAGTCTGGGACCCCTCGGGAGATAACGCCCTGCTGGCTTAGGCCTGCTCCCGGGTGGCAGAGGGCAGGCCCAATCCCTAGATCAGCCATGGGCAAACTACAGCCCGCGGGCCGGATCCGGCCCGTTCGGCTGTTCTATATTGAAATAAAAAAAAGACCGTACCCTTTTATGTAATGATGTTTACTTTGAATTTATATTAGTTCACACAAACACTCCATCCATGCTTTTGTTCCGGCCCTCCGGTCCAGTTTAAGAACCCATTGTCGCCCTTGAGTCAAAAAGTTTGCCCACCCCTGTCCTAGAGTCTTGACCCTTTGTATTTACTTATAACTTTTAGAATCAGTTTCTCAATTTGCGTAAAAACACCAAATGGGAATTCAACTGGAATTGGCTAAATCCAGCCGTCAGTTCGCAGAGAATTGACCTTACTGCAGTATGGAGTCCTCCAACCCATGACCATGATTTATCCCTCCACTTATTTAGGTGTTTAAAAATTTTTGTCAATGACACTTTAGAGGTTTTTATGTACCAGTCTTACATCTTTTTCTAGATTTATTCCCAGGTATTTGATTTTTAAAAAAACATTGCAAGCAGGCATTTTTGTTGTCTAAATGTTTGCTGGCATATAAAAATACATTTATTGATTTTATATTTATCTTGATGGACTGGGTTGTGAAAGCTTGTTTTTTTTTTTTCCTAAGAAGGTAGGCTGCAATATACCCGGTGTGCTCTCTGAGCCTCCCAGATGCACTGCATGTGGGACTCGAGGCTGCCTCCTTGCACAACCCCAGATGGCAGCATTCACACCGTAGTCAAGGATGGCAACGTTTACACAGAGTAGCATGTGACTGCTGCTCCATACATTGTGCAACCTTGCCTGCCCAGTTAGAAGTGTGCGGAAGGTGCCAGACATTGATTGCATTACCCTTCTCTGGGTGGGAAAATGCCTGTCTTTAATGGCTAGTCTATTTCTCACTAAAAGGAAAGACTTTTTCCTCCTCCAGCTTGCTGAGGGTTTTTTTGAGAAAGGAAACAGCATCACCACACGAGGGAGCTCCTCCCTCCTCTAGACTCACTCCTTATATTAAATTATAGCCAATTCCACTTCTCTTACCTCTGGATCCAAGGTTAACAAACTTGGTTCTCCACTTAGAAGGGAAGAATGGGAGGCCAATATTATGAAGGATGAGGAAGTGGGGAGTGATCTGGATCGGGCTGCGCCACACAGCTGTACAGTTGGTGCACTGCACAACGGCTTTTGGCTGTAGCATGAGTTTGCAGAAGAGGGCTGAGATCCAATTCTCTGATCAGGCTGTGTGCCCTAGTGTAGTGCTGCATCCATCCACAGGGGGCGCTCTCTTCTAGTTCACCTGTCCAGTGGTGCCCCTTTGCCCACGTTACACAAAGGCACCTTACAGGCCAGTGGATGCCGTGGTCTAGGCCATCCCTAAGTTGACCATCAGTATTTATCAGCTGCTCCTGGCACCGATTAGCGGTGCTGCCAGGGTGCCAACAAAATGTTTCTGGAGAACTCCATGCCCTCTTCCACCTCTTGGCTGGCAGTTAATTTGCATATCGCCCTGATTAGCCAATGGGAAGGGTAGCGGTCGTACGCTAATTACCATGTTTCTCTTTTATTAGATAGGAGGATTAGTCTCCTATCCTTATGTGTCAAGATTAAAGTACCTCCATTACTGTAAACTCTGCAATGTTGGTTGGGAAGTGTCTTAGGGGATTAAAGAGTTTGCTGGGAATATCTTCCTTAAGTCTGAAATACACAGCTTTTGAAATCACACTTCTAACGCTTAGAAACTTGGCCGGTGTTTCTGGTAAGCACTCCCGTCTGGTTGAGAGTCAGAGTGTAAGACATTAATGCTTCAGATCCCTTCCGTTTCTGTTATGTCACAAAAGTCGCTGAACGTGCTGCTGTGAGGGGAGGTGACCGGACAGTCCCCCCTGCGCCACCTGCTCGCATGTGGGGCTGCAGCTTCGCTTTGCTTTTCTACTCCAGGTCCCGTGGACGCGACCCCAGCGGGAAGCTGCTCCCTGCGTCGGAGCCACACGTCCTCCGGGGCCTCCCAGCTGGTGAGCTCACCCTGTCAGGGGAGCAGAAGCCTGAACACGCCAGCGAGTGCCAGTTTCCCGCGCGGCCAGATGGAAGCAGCTCGGAGGGGGCAGGTGCACTCTCTCACACCGATCCTAGTCCTGCTTCTAGAATGAGAACGAACAGCGATGACTTTGCACCAGCCTCGGTGCCCGGGAGAGCTGCGGGGCTCCCGACCGGCGCTGCCCCCCCAGGGGGCGCGGGGCTCCGTCCCCTCGCAGAGCCGACGGTGGTCAGGTGCCAAAACTCATTTGCCAGAATCCACCACCCCCTTTGCCACCAAAAAGGTATGTTGTGACCCGTGCGCCACAGCCAGGGAAAAACGGTCCTGCACCCTCGGCCAGGCTCCCAGAGGCGCCCAGCGCTCGCTCTGCTGGTCCTCCGCTGCTCAGCACGGGGACAGCAGAACCGGGCTCCACAGTGAGCGCCCCTTCCCGGGACGAAAGGCTCAAGCAGACGGTCCACGCAAGAGAGCGCGTGGGCGCCGCCCGGAACCCCCTGGCCAGCTCAGCCAGCGGTGCCCAGGCGGGCCTGAGGGCAGGTGTCGCTGCCTCGTGCCAACCAGCAGACTGGAGTCCGGCCTGTCCCAGGGAGACCATCTGCCTCACCACCTACTTCTCCGTGGACAGCTGCATGACCGACACGTACAGGCTCAAGTACCACCAGAGGCCCAAGCTCTGCCTCCCTGAGCGCTCCAGCTGCGGGAGCGAGAACCCGGCCCCTCCGGGTGCAGGAGGCCTGAGACCTGCACTGCCGGACAGCCTCGGGGCAAGCTGCCCTCCTGAGCAAAGACACAAACCCAGTGTCCACTGTGATAGATGAACCAGGACCCCGCAGCTCACGCTCAGAGGCCATCACAGCAGGAGGGAGATCGACAACCGAACCTAGTGAGCAATGAAATGAAAACCGTGGTGTTTGTCATTCGTCACTTTAGCTTTCTCTGTGTACTTTTACCTCGAGACAATCAACTTACTGGATATTTTAGAAATCCTGTTGAGTAGTCTTGGCTTGCCTCGAAAAATAGGGGCGTGCAGAAAGTCACTTATTGTATGCTGCGGTTGAATAAAAATGGAGTCTGTCCCTTTGTTTTGTGGTTGGTAGAACCCCGAGTGTGAGAGTACCCAGAACTCGTGTGTGGAGATGGCTACCCTGTGATGGCTACCCTGTGCTAACTGAAACGTGCCAGGGGATGTGTAGTGGTAGGCAAAGCCGGCTGGGCTTTCTGAACAGGCACTTTCTCGTGGGGCCAAAGGACACTTGGCCAGCCCGTGGGTTCCAACTTCTTAGACAATACCAACCCGTGAAATTGATAGCATTTGGGGGAAAAGCCTTAATGATAAAGACATTTTTAAAATATATATATTTTTTATTGATTTCAGAGAGGAAGAGAGAGGTAAATAGAAATACAAACATCATGATGAGAGAGAATCATTGATCAGCTGCCTCCTGCACGCCCCACACTGGGGATCGAGCCCGCAACCCAGGCCTGTGCCCTGACTGGGAATCGAACCATGACCTCCTGGTTCATAGGTCGGCACTCAACCACTGAGCTACACTGCTGGGCAATAAAGAAAATTATAAATTCAATACTCAAGGTCAAAACAGGAGAAACTTATTTTGCTCCTAGAACTTTCATATTCAGAATGCCTAGTTAACATCAGTTTGGCCTTTGACTGTTGTATCAATAAACAATACTTCAGCCAGGTAAGCTAAAAATAATAAAATACTTAGCTTTAGTATATTTATTTATCTTGTTACTTTTTTAAACGTTTGTATGAAATGTGAACGGCCTTTATTTTGGTTTGGTTACTGTGGGCTGCTAGTGACCAGTGTTGGAAAGTGACCTGGTGCCTCCTAGGAACCTCAGTGGCCGCCTGGCTTCTCCCTGCTGTCATCTCTTCTGTCTGTAGGTTGGCAACCCATTTTGTTGATTTTCTGATTCTTGTATCTGAAAATCCTTCCGGGTTTCCAGATAAAATTGTTGCCTTTGATTTAGAGGGTTTAATTTGAATGAAATGTCGTTTTACCCTAACTACACTCATGGAGAGGGCTCTATTTTTAAATAAAATAAAGGAATCTCCCATTATTACTGAACTCACAAGTGTGTGAGTTACTTTGTCTTATGACTTTATTAGTTGTCATTCTGTACTAACAGGAACCTAATTGTGGCTCAACTGAGTTTCATATTGTCCACTCCCGAGAATGAAGAACGACACACTGAAAGCTTTTCTTGCCTTTGCCAATGGGTAAAGTTTATAGGTAGAACTTGATCATTTATAAACTGATTACTAAATTTAATACTTTGACCAATTCCATAAATTAAAATATTCCAAAATGTAAATAATTAAAAATACTTCTAGACAAATAGAAAGTAATTGCTTACAAAAATCTAACTTTACCCAGTTATCAAATCTTAGAGTTGTCTTCCACCAAGGCTTTTTAATAGCCTTTTCTAACTACAATAGTGATTATTACCTTCTCTTCTTAGAAATACTTGAATATCAACTAAATTACATTTTATCTTTTAAGAAAGCGTATTTTTAACATGACTTTGAGTATGGAGCATTTGTAAATATTGTAAACTTTGAAATGTCAGTGTATATAAACATTGCTTTTATAACATTGTAACATACTAGAAAATGGGCTTCATGTATTTTTAATAGCTTTCAAAAACCTTTTGTGTAGGTTTTTATTCTACTGGTCAAGGTGTTCAGTTGAGATGTATTATTTGAAATAGCTAAACTGATTTCTGATATTTAACAGCCATCTCATAGATTTGAATTTACACTCACAGTTGAGTTCAAACAACTAGGAATGCCCCCTTGGACTCCTGTTAGAATGCTGTCCGGCCAAAACGTCCCGAATCATGTAACAGCTTGAACAGGCTGGAAATGACCGTTCGTCTTCATGTGAGCCAAATACAGTTTGAGTGCTTATTTAGTAACTAATAATCCACATCTAAAATTTTTATTTTTAGGGTGCCTATTTATTTTTATAGGTGTTTTCTGCTTATAAACTATAATTTTGAAATAATGCAACCAATTGTAATGTTCAAAATACTTGTCTTCCAAATGTTCTATTTTCATGTGAAATGAGTTTTTCCAGTTCAAATTTTTTTTTTTTTAGATAAACTGATCTTTAAGTTGATATGGTTGGACCTTTCTTTGCATTCATGAACTGGGGCTTCCCCCCCCCCCCCCCCCCCCGCGTTTTTTTTTTTTTTTTTCCAACGTGGATTATATACTTTATGTGAAATATGTCAATTTAAAGTTCAGGGGGACTTGGAATGTCACTGACCATCAAGTGTTATCACAGGAGGCTCCTGAGGGAAACTGAGCAGCCCCCACAGGAGCGGGCGGACTCGGTGAGGGGCCAGGCAGCACTCGAGGCCTGTGGACAGGGGTCTGCAGCTCACCGCTCCTCAGCTCCGCCAGGGCCGGGGAAGCAGGCATGTGCCAGGGAAATGTGGACGTGGACACTTGAGATGTCATACAATTTTTACATGTCAGGAAATAATCCATTCTCTCCCACCACTTTCTCAGCTCACGGGCCTTAGAAAGAGAGGCAGTGAGTGGGCCACTGGCCAGTTTCATGACCCTTGTCCTGGAGCATTATCCACATTGGCTGCCCTACTGACCCTCAACACCCTGTGGGCTCCGAGTGAGTCCGTGCAGTGAGGGGTGGGAACAGGCAGCACTTCACATCCTAACACTTTCAGGCTAACAGCCTTCCGCACGGCTGCTAATCAGCCAGTTCATTTAAAATGGTTGTGAAAACAGCCGTTTTACTTCCAAGCTTGTGAAACTTAGCAGATTAAAGTCATATCGCTGTTATTCTTTTGGTGTCTTTGTTCTTGCCATAGCAAGTGTGCCAACGTCCTTGGTGTCCCATTTACCAGGGTGGAGGCTTAGAAGCCGTCAGCGTGGGCACGTGAGCCATCACTGCTTGAGGCCGCAGCTCAGTGGTAGTGCCATTTCTTACTCAGCACCTGGAAGACAGGTTCCGCCTCACCTGCTACCACTTCCGGGGTGCCATCACAGCCAGGCCCAGCTCTGAGCCTCCGTGTCACCCGTGCAGAAATGCTCAGAATGTGCCATCGCTGTGTGTGGGCTGATTTAGGCTCGGAAAGGTAGTGTGCAGTGCAAGCCCGTGCGTGACTCAGCAGTGAGTAAGCTACATGAGAACCGTCATCCTGTCACAACCTCAAGCGCACATCAGACCAAGTTAGCTGCACAATAAACATTTATTGGACAAAATTACCAGCCAGTGCACATCAGACCAAGTTAGCTGCACATGCACAATAAACATTTATTGGACAAAATTACCAGCCAGCAGCACAGAAACAGTTCATACAATGTTTGGATATGGAAGGAAATCCCAGTTCTGTGTTTCTCTAGATGCTCCCACCTTTGCCCAAAAGGTTTTCTTCAGAGAGCAACGGTACCCTGGAGGCGTCATTGTCAACCTGTAGTTGACAGATAAAGCCCTCCCAAATCAGTCCCAGATTCCACTGTAACCCAAGTGCCATTCTGAAAGGCAGAGGACGCAGCGTTCACCAGATCCATGCCCTGATTTGAAAGAAGGGGCGTCTCCCCAAAATACGTAGGTGATTCACATCCATCCAATGTCCCCAATTTCGACAAGAGGCTGTTCCGAACATTGTATGTAAAGGAGTGTCTGTCCTGTACGTCTGAAGGGCGTATCGTAGCTACTGAGTGCGGCCCTGCTCCTCAGATGCCAGCTGCGCACTCCTAGGATGTAAATTCTTGTTTATTCAGAGAAAAACCAAGGTGCTGAGCCCCACGAAGGCAGTGATTTCCATTTTGTTCGCTGCTGTACCCGGCCCATACAAGTGCTCGAATATTTGTTGAGTGAATAAATATGCTGATTTTGCTGAATAGTTAAGTTACAGTAATTATAAAAACAAACATGTTTGGGCCACAACCATTCTTAATGTAACCACAATAATAAATAATAGGATTGAAACACACTGTCCTCCTTTAGGGAGTTCAGGAGCTTAAAAGGAAGAGGGGGAGCACTGGGCAGGAGGAGCTGCCCCCTAGCTTTCCACTACTGGATATTATATACTTTCTCTAAGGTCATGTCAACCTGGCAGCCAAACAGAGGCCCACTGCATCTAGAACTTAAGCTGGATTCTTACAGCCAATAACTTGTAGACCTGCACTCTCTGTGTAGCTTTTAATTCCTTTTCTAAAATTCTCCCCTTGCTTTCTAGGAATTTAATTTTAGATACTTCACCTTAATAATTCACCATATATAACATTACATCATACTAAATCCTGGTCAACCCTTGAAACGTTAAGGGAAAGTCATTGCTGTAGTTCTTAATGGGTACGCTAAACTTTTGTGTACAAATATTTTAATTCAGCTCCTGTAAAGCCATCAGCTATTTGAAGACAGTTTTTAAACATGAATCAAAGAGTCCAGTTTTAAGGACTTAGCTATGAATGGGTGAGGTCACTACTAGTCCCCCAAAGAGTAAGGAATGTGGAAAAGGAAAGCAGCTATGAATGGGTGAGGTCACTACCCATTTAATCTAGTCCCCCAAAGAGTAAGGAATGTGGAAAAGGAAAGAAGGCCCCTTAAGAGTCTGAAGTTCTTCTGTTGCACAATCCTGTCTTTGTTCAAGAAGCTGTAAGTCGTGTTCAGAATTCAGTCCAGGAGTCAACTTCTGGATGTAGATACCGGGCAATCCATCTGTAAAAACCGAGTACTCGTCAACAGCGTTTCCTTTCTCTTCCCATAGTACTTTGTGCCCACTTCTGAAACTGACTGTCTCGGGGACTTGCCTATTCCAGATGAATGACATTGAAAAGAGCAGAAAATAGCCCGAACCATTGATCAAAGGCTTCTGTTTCTATCCAGAGCTGAAAATTCAGGTCATTAAAAAAAAGAAAATGACTATAGTTGAGGTACATCTCTACCCAAAAGGGGGAGGTGCAGAAGAGAGGAAACGTCCCCTGTACAAATGGCCCCACAGAGGATCTTATAGAAACACCCAAGTCTCCCATCCGCCCACTTGCCCTTGTCCCTGCCCACCTGCCAGAGCCCAGAAACCGGAGACAGAGGGGCCTCAGCTACGAGCTTAGGCTCAAATCTTTGCCAAAACTCGGTCAACTGCCATCAAGAGCTCTCACTCGCCAGCGTGAGGACCTAGGGCTGTGAACGCACTGTGCATAGAGAACTCCGAAGTCCAGGAGCCTTGGGTCCCTTCTCCCATAGGTGGATCCCTTCCCATAAGTGGATCCTTTCTCCCATAGGTGGATCCCTTCTCCCATAGGTGGATCCTTTCTCCCATAGGTGGATCCTTTCTCCCATATAGGTGGATCCCTTCTCCCATAGGTGGATCCCCATAGGTGGATCCCTTCTCCCATAGGTGGATCCCTTCTCCCATATAGGTGGATCCCTTCTCCCATGTGGATCCCTTCTCCCATAGGTGGATCCCTTCTCCCATAGGTGGATCCCTTCTCCCATATAGGTGGATCCCTTCTCCCATAGGCGCCTCCTCCGCTCCCTTCTCCTCCGCTCCACCTGCCCCCCCGCCCCCCCTCCCCGTTTCAGCCCTGCGTCCCTCCCCTCTCCTTCCCCTTCCTTCCCTCCCGCTGCCTGGACTGTCTTCCGAGGGCGCGGCTGGGAAAATGGACTTGCAGGCGGAACCCTCCGAGCTCCGTGAACTGCCCACGGGTGTCCGGGATGGGGGTGTGTGCAGAGGGGTCCGGCGGGTCCCGGATGGAAAGCTGACATTGCCGAAAAGGCAGCTCTGGGGCCCCAGGCCC
>NW_005371463.1:247570-251182 GCF_000412655.1 Myotis brandtii
TGGTGGGAGGAGAGAAGGGTTTGCCTGCACAGATGTCTCGTCGCCATTCCTCGTCCCTTGTTCCCCCTGGGCCAGGGAGGCCCCTCATGAAGGTCAGGGTGCCCTCCCTGCACCTGCTGCTTCTCAGGAGCGCTGGACGCCTCCACTTCCCCGGATGTGTCACCAAGCAGCTGGACAGATGGCTGTGGACAGAGGGTTGGGTTCGGGGCAGAGTGGCCAGAGGTCTGCAAACGGAGAGAAGGACACAGATTAGAACGGCATGAGTAAAGTGAAAACTTTCGCATCTGAGCACATTTCCCCACATCCCGTTAAATCCAGCTTCCGTCGCATGGCTGAGGCCCATTTATCGGAGGGAGAGCGTTCATCTTGTCCTTTAAAGGGTTCAGATTAGGGGCTTTTCGTCCCAAGAGATGGGCACAGAGGCGGCATGCCTCCCCGGGGGTTGCACAGCTCCTCCCGCTCCTGCTGGCCGCGTGTCCGGGTGGGGGAGCGTGGAGCACAGCAAGGCTAACCAGTCACTTCTGAGCACTGTGCTTCCAGGGTTTGCACAGTGACAGCAAACTCTCGCTCTGTGACTCTGGAAAGATGTAGAACTGCCTTTCCCGACTGACAAGGTCCCAAGCCTGGGAAAAGGGATCTCCCTGCTGGAAAGAACTTAGGATTGTGAGGCCCAAGCGGTTTTCTAGGACATCTCAACTGGCATGTTCACGTGGCGCTACTTTAAGGACAGGGGAGCCCAGGTTGTAATTTGGCATCGAAGGCGGAGGGCCTGGTGACCGAGGGCGTCAGGAGTCCGAGTCCACATCATCCTAACCATCTGGGCGGGAGCCTTCCTATCCCTGGTCGCCACATGCGATGAAAAGGCCAGTGTTGTTCATGGCTGAGATCGGACAGGAACATGTGACCACCGGCTCGGGGTTGGCGTGCCTTGTCACCTGTCCTGCCGGCGTCTGCACCTCTCCATCCCTGTGTGTTCCTGTCAGTCTGTAGGAACAGAGCAGGCTGTGAATAGTGGCACGGGAGCTAGGCCTTGGCAGCTACAAGGCTTGGTTTTGTTACCTGACCAACTCAGTCTGGATTGTTGGTCTACCCACAGATAATGTTTGGTCTTTGGCAGCTAATCAGGGGAGCCACTGAGCTACCCAAGGTTGCACAAGCGTGGCTGGTGAGCCACAGGTAACATCTAGTGATTTGGCAAGTGTCCGTACCGCAAGAGCCTGCACCAAGACAGTTCGTGACCTTCGTGAGAGGCTTGAGGATGCGGCCTGTGGAATCACACCACAGGGTGGTTGCACTGTTGCCTTGATACACGACCCAGGCAAGGCCTAGCACTGTGCCTGCTTTCACTGCAAGGGGAAATGCCCTTCTGAGTGCCTGCCTGAGCAGAGACAGTCCTTGAGCTTCTAAAGGCATTTCTGTGTGTGTGTGCATGAGTGTGTGCATGAGTGTGTGTGTGTGTGTGTGTGTGTCCAATTGACTAACCAAAAGGAGAAGAGTGACGTTGTTTTCTTGGTCATGGATGCCACACATTGTCATTCATCTATTTTCTAGAGTTGGTTCTCCAGGTCCTCCCATTGGCAGGAACACTAATTAGTTTTTTTGCTCCTGCCAGTGGTCTAAATGTCGACATAGCCAGCACTCGAGTTGATTAGTTAATGTGGCCAGGGTTTAGAAAGCTGGTACAGGGGGTGTCTGTGCTTGACCTGTTGAGAAACCAGTACAAGTTTAAGTTCATAAGAGTGAGACATGGTTTGAGAAGAGCCATGGTGGAGAACCAGATGGAAAATAGGATAGATTGAGGCAAGCAAGCTCCTGTCCACCTTTTAATAAATGGCTGAAGGAAGTGGAGGCTTGGTTAAAAGAAAGATCCCCCGCTGTTTTATTTCCCTCTAGAAGTGCTGAGACCCAATAGGGGAGAAAGTAAGTGGGAGTGAAGTTTCTTGATCTGTGATCTTGGGAAGAGCTGTGTGCTTCATGCTTGTGTCTGCCTCTGGGGCCTGGGAATTGGCCCAGGACTCCTGACTTCAAGGTCACCTTTTGATGATCTTCTAATTATCCTGGCAGTGATGGGCACACCAAGCTAGTGTGGCTTGTGTGAATCCAAAGTAATTTTTTCTTCATTTGGATGGCAGTAGGTGGTAAGCATCTCATAAGGGCCTTCTCAGCAAGGCGACAGCGTGTGCATTCTTCTCAAAACCGTGATGTCCGTCCCATCTCCAAGTCAAAAGGGATGGCAAGGCTTAAGGTCAGTGGAGGCCACGCCCTTTTACCTGTTGATGCTCTCCAGGCACACTAGTTAGTTCCTGCATGTCACTGGTCAGACATGAAATTAAGTCCCTGTCCTGTTCACTGAAGCCAAGAATGGGAGGTTTAGAGAAGCCAGTAGGCATAGGGCAACCCGACACTCGTCCAAAGGGGTGATCCGTGTCTTCTACCTGCGGAGGTTTCTATAAGGACATTGGGAGTGCTCTGGCCGGCAAGTTCAGTTTCTGATACAGTTTCTATAAAGCCTTTTGATTCCTAGACTTCTGGCTCCATTTGCCCCGAGGATTGGGGTTGGTACTGGGAATGAAATATTGGTGGGTACCCCAGAGTTTTTGGAATGAAGTGGTTTATTTCTGCTGAACAATGGGTTCCCTTGGTCTATGTTAGTCCATCCAAGAACATACAGGGGTTAACTTCTCCTCCCCTGAGGCGTCTGTCCACCAGTCCATCCACCAAATACACAGGCCAGAACCAGTTGGAAGAGCCCACAGTGGAGGCAACTCTGGGGTCTGCTTTTAGTGCTGCACAGGCAGTGGGGTAACGGGGCACTTCCTCACCTCAGGTTTAGGAACGAGGACGGGATGACCCTGGCTGGACACTGAGGCCCTGGGGCCTCGGACAGAAGCCGGCAGAAGGTAGGGATTGGCCCTTGTCAGTCTCCAGCTCTGCCTGCAGTGGCCAGGCTGTCTTCGTCGCTCCTTTTCTAGACGTAGAGTGGCTGGAGAAAACATGTGGCTTGTTCTTTAGGAAGAGTGACTCTGGTCTTTCTCTTACGAGGACTCTTGTTTTCTATTTCTGACAGCTGTAAGGAAAGGAAGGCTTAAAAACTGAACTCTCTAGACCCCAGCACCCTCAGAGAGTTCATTTTTACCTTCTGCGGGACAACACCCCTCAACTCACACGGTCAGCTGTCCTCAGTCGCACCCAGAGCTCACCATTAGCCTCAGCAGAGGACTGGACGGGCTTCGTGGGCAGGATCAGCGTCAGCCCTGTCCCGAGGCTCGCTCTCCTGGCACCTCTGAGTCTGTCCAGGCTGACGGGTCTCCGGGCTACCTACTCATGGCCCATATCTCTGGCCACCCCAGCATCCTTAGGCCCCTCCGTCCGTTTCCTCCTCCATCATTACTGCTTCACGTCCCCGTGACAGTTCTCTGAGAGCTGGGCATTTGTAACCAGTGCTGTTGGCGCAGCTTCTCTTCTGTCTTCGTCTTGGCCTCTCACAGCTCCCATCGCTCGACACACTGAGCCCAGTGCCCAGCAGCATCTCTGCTCAGACATTCAGCACCCCAGTGCCCAGCAGTGCCCCTGCTCAGCCCCCCAGCGCCCCCTGGTGCCCATAGCACGCAC
>NW_005371463.1:251402-254645 GCF_000412655.1 Myotis brandtii
TGCTCAGAGCACCCCTGCTCAGCCACCCAGCCCCCCACCCCCAGTGCCCAGAGCACCCCTGCTCAGCCACTCAGCCCCCTGGGGCCCAGAGCGCCCCTCCAGATTTCGGTCTCTATCTTCCATTGGACACGCTCCTCCTCTGGCCTGTGGGTTGTGGTGCTTCTTGTTCTCACTAAACTATGTCCGAGCCCTATCCATCCCTTTTCCGTGTAAACACACCTTCCTAACGTCTCCCCGCTGCAGTTCACACCCAGCCTCCATTCTCAGTACGTCTAACATGCCAATTGCAAAAAACGCATGTTCACCTGTCTCCAGCCTGTTATAGGTGCTTTCTTCTTGGGCAGGGTTATGTCCTGAAGGCCAAGGCAGTGAGGGGATGTTCCTTCGGTGTCCTTCGCCTTCTCTCGTTCTGTAGCACCTCCTGTTGGTGACGCTGTTATTGGATGGGTCATTTTTCAAAATATCTCTACGTGCTGCTAAAAAATACTGGAATTTTCTTACCATACATTCTGGTGCATTGACTTGCTTTGCAGCACAAATTTACGTGAATTGTCTCCCCTTTCAGAGTAGTAAGTGTTCTTTACCATCTTCGTGGTCTCCACAGTCCCTCCCGCAGTACCTTGAAAAAAAAAGAAATTCAGTATTTATTTAGTTATATTTTGTTGCACCAACAGCATTGGTGACAACTGCCCAGCTCTAAAGAGAACTGTCATGGGAGCTGGAAGCAGGAATGATGAGGAGGGAATGGACGGAGGGGCCTAAGGATGCTGGGGTGGCCTGAGATATGGTTGTTTTCAGCGACCACCAACACAGTCCTGTTCACAAAGCACTTGATGATCTCTTCCTGGTAGAGTAGTGAAATGGTCCCTCCCTGTCAGGCTCCTTCAGGTACTGGTGAGGGACACACACGAGCCACGCCCCCATGGATGGCTCATCTTTAATCCCAGGAGGCAGTCTCAGAGTGCTGGCACTGAGGAGCCCCGGGAGACACAGAGTCAGTGTCCTCCAGCCATCAGCAGGACCGGTCTCCAGCACAGCACAGTGGTGTGTGGCCAGCAGCCTCGCCCGGAGCCCGAGGGTGTGCATCCGCCTGGGTGCTGGGAGGGCCACGCGGGACAGGCTGTGAATGAACGGCCTCTCCACCTGCCGCTCACACACGCACAGACCTCCGCAGTGGAGCTCGGTCTCCTTTATTTCATGTTGCAGGGTTCATAGATTTCATTTTAAAATAAAGGAGACATTCCGCTGCTTTTTAAGGATTAAAAACAACTCAATGGGGCAAAGGTCACTTAATTGACAGGCAGACATAGATGACAGAGATGGTGGAACCCACAACCTTAAAATATCTTCATGCTCATCAGCAGAGCAAACAACCAGCTTTTGTTTTATTGGAAGGCGGAGGGACAATCTCAGCGGGTGGAGACTGGAGTTGAGTCAGCACAGGGCCCGATGGTCTCATGAAGCGATGGAACAGGCTTCCTGGCGAGGGCGTGCCGATGCCATAGGTGCCATCTGGAATAACCCTGCGAGCTGAGTGGATGCCAGGTGGTCCTGCCACCCACCAGACACTCACCAGAACCGGGCATTGTTCTAAGTGTGGGAGATGTCAGCATGCTAACAGCGGTTACCTCGGGAAATGGGATCGCAGATCGTTTTATTGCTGTGCTTTTTCATATTTTCTAAACTTTCTCAAAGAAAATACATTAACTAGAAGTTGGGGAGGAAGTTTTTTGAAAGCAAGTTAGGAAATAAATGAGGCCACCTGGGCCAAAGTTCCTACTTAGTGATTTCTAAGGTGGGATCGGAGCAGGAGGGGCGTCAGTGTGGGATTGCTGTGAGGGTGACTGCTCGTCAACCGGCCCTTCATGGAGCTCTGACCCCCGAGGAAGCTTTGACGCCCACACCTATAAATGTCCCCTGGAGGAAACAGACTTACTTTCCCTTCCAGTCCGGTGACCTCGGTGTCAGAAGGTCCCCGGGAGACCCAGGTTTGGAACGGTGGAGAAGGCAGCTCCACGCCTCATCCCTCCACGGAGACCTGGGGAATGAGCAGGACTGTCCCGAGCAGTTGTCAGGACTCGGCACAGTCAGGGGCTTGCAGATCTGAGCCAACACTGAGTCAGTGATGTGAAGAAGACGTGGACAGAATCGAGGGAGAATAGGCAGTTCTGCAGTAACAGTTGAAAGTTCAACACCCGCTTTCAGTAATGGGTGCAACATCCAGACAGAAGGTCGGTAAGAAAGCAGGAACTTGAATGGCACTGTAACCACCAGACTAACAGACGTGGAGCTTTACCCAGCAGCCCCCGAATCCATGCTCCGTCGCTCGGCAGTCTTAATGACTGGACAGGTCGTGCATGAACTTTAGAAAGTGGGAAAAGTAAACTTTATAAAGTCTCAATGTTGCCACCTCACTAAAGAGTCCTGCACAAATCCCAGCTCCCAGCAAGCAAGAGGCTGTGCTTATACATCACGTCCTCTGCTCTCCCTACACCCGGCAGCCTGAGCCTGGATCAGCACCCATAGATAATGGGTGTCAGATGGCACAGGGCTGTGGGGGCACTGAGCCTGGATCAGCACCCATAGATAATGGGTGTCAGATGGCACAGGGCTGTGGGGACAGTGAGCCAGACTACTTCGGTTCAAGTCCTAGATCAGCCACTTCTTGACTGTCATGTTGTCCAAGTTCCATAACCCCTCTTCTTTAGTTTCCCCATCTGCTAAGTGAGGGTTGCAGTGCTGGTTCTCGTGTGGATCCGTGAGCATTAACACGCATTGATTTTTAAGAGGCATTTCAACAGCGTCTGCTCATTACAGACATCACAAAAGTGGGGCGAGGTGCAATGAACTTCATGTCAGCTAGTGCTGTGTTCTGTGGATAAAACACTTATTTATAGTTTACAATGCTCTCTTTGTATTTTGGAGCCAATTTGAATTTTGAAGATATTTTATGTCCTGGGAACCAGCCTTTTCATGTCCTGTTACAAATTAAAATAAGGATGGAAAGAACACATCCTTATTAAGTGTGCGACAGGCCTCCTATAACTCAGGGAGGCCACATAACCGGCATGTGGGGAAGGAGGCCCATGGAAACATGAGTTTAGATCAGGGGTGGGCAAACTTTTTGACTCGAGGGCCATAATGGGTTCTTAAACTGGACTGGAGGGCCAGAACAAAAGCATGGATGGAGTGTTTGTGTGAACTAATATAAATTCAAAGTAAACATCATTACATAAAAGGGTA
>NW_005371463.1:254677-258250 GCF_000412655.1 Myotis brandtii
GCCGGATCCGGCCCGCGGGCAGTAGTTTGCCCATACGGCTGGTTTAGATGCTGCATGAGTCTATGAGAGCTTCGGCCACTTCCTCGTAACACCTATCACAGTGGTTTCTGCTTGTTTCTACCTCCAGATTCTGTCCTAGGCTAGATTCGAAGCTGTATGGGGACAACACAGGTCTGTCTCATCCATCGCTGAGTTCAGATTAGCTGCAGCGGGGCGAGCTGACCAGCACAGGGTTATCTGTGTGTAAGCCCCAGAACACAAGTGGGAAGGCTGGCTGGCTGCCCGCAGGCCCAGGTATCATCCAGCTACAATGATTAATGTTTGCTGTGTGTGAGAGGGACATGGGTGCACAGAACTGAGACCATCCTGGTCTTGGAGACCTCATGGCCTGCAGGCGGCAAGTGAACCCACTGGGTCCAGAGTGCTGGTGTGATACTGGTGAGCCCTCTGTGCTGTGGACACATAGGAGGCACACTCAGGGGTCTCAGTGTGAAATAAGGGCCATCCTCATTCCAGTTTTTCTGTCCAAGGACATGTTGAAACAAAGACATTCTGGGTCATGTTTGTCCTTTGATAACCTTATTATCTTGATATCTTCTTTTTTTTAAAAAAAAAATACATAGAAATGATTACAACAGGACAGCAAAAATGGGGAAACAAAGAAACAATCCCCAAAGGAAAGAAAAGGAGGAATTGCCAGAAAAGTAACTAAATGAAATGGAGGCCAGTAATTTGTCAGAGTAATGGTTATAAGGATGCTCAAATATCTGAATGAAAAATACATGCAGCTCAATGAGAATTATAAGGAGCCAAATGAGAATTTCACCAACATGAGTAAGAATCAAGAGCAAATGAAGAGTGACATAGCTGTGATAACACAATAGAAGGTTTCCACAGTAGATTAGAAGAAACTGAGGACTGAATCGGCGAGTTAGAAGACAAGGTAAAAAAATTATCTAAAGGAAAACCAAGAAATGGCAGTAAGCACATACTCCTTGACCTGAAGCACTTTGGGTGTGTTTCTTTGTGAATGAGGGGGAGCACAGTTCTCTGGCTCCAGGGGCTTCCTGTGGTGAGTGTGGGCAGTGGAGCAGAACTGTCTGAAAAGAATGCCTTACACCACTGCCCTCTGGGACGTGACCTTGGGACTGGGCAGAGGTCCAGGAGAGCTTCCTCCCTCCCCAGGCTCCACCCCTTCTCCCCACACAGGAGTCCTGCCCACTCACTACTGGGCAGGACTTGCCTTCCCTCTTCTATTCCTGGTGATCTAACTGCCACCGAAGGCAGGACTTTCACGGGAGTTCTCAGTGGGAGTCAGGGGAGACCAGAGAAGCCCTCAGAACATTCTTCTGATAATTTGCTCCATGGCCCTACATTTTGCAACTTCTGCCACTTCCTGCTGACTCTGCCTGCTGATTGTGACGTCTCTTCCAACTAGTAGCCTGAAGGTGGTGGTTGAACCTGGTGGTCATAAGTATACATCACCTTGCATGTCAGTACACGCTGAGGGTCACCCTACATATCAGTACACACTGAATGAGTGTCACCCTGCACGTCAGCACACGCAGAACGAGTGTCACCCTGCACGTCAGCACACGGGGACCTAGTGAATCTGTCGATGACAGTCTTAATAACTATCTTACCAGTGGCATTTATTATTGAATACTTGATGCCTGACACCCAATGAAAGCCACTTTGGGGGTTATTCGGGAGGACAAAGAAGGAGTGTTTGCGTTGCTTCTGTTTAGTTTGGAAGTTGGCATGAGGAAGCCATTGCCAAGTATTGAAACTGCCGAATGCAGCATGCCCAGCCTTTCTGGACACCTCCTACTGAAAGGCACCTGCCCCGGAGGCCTTCAAAGAGCTCATGCCCATGACCAGCAGGTGGCAGTCTCATCCTAGGGTTGAGAAACAGCAAGTGGCAGCAGAGGGTCAAGAGCATTTCATACCCCTTGGAAGTGCCTCCTCAGACAGCATCTCACCCACCTTGCCTGTCTGCAGGTGCCAGGGCTGGCTTCCTGCCAGGCTCTAGCTGCTCGTGGGAAAATGGCTGTTACAGTTAGTCCCAGCTGGCTCACAGGAACAGGGCCTGTGTAGAATGCACATGCGGGGCTCCTGGTTCAGAATTTCCTGAGTGTTAGTGCAGTCACAGCCGTGAGGCAGCATGCTGAGGGGTTCAGAGGTCACTCCCTGTCCACCTCTGCCATCGCAGCTCCTGTGACACAGAGCACGGCACTTAACAGAGTCACTGCATGCTGTTCACCGACCACGGAATCTGGCACCGGGACGGGGTTGTAGAGACCATCTAGTCCAATGGCCTCGTAAAGAGGACTGAACTATGTTCCAAGAGACCAAGTGACTCCTGTGTCCTGAGCTGGTGATGTCACAGACTGCCCTGAACTCAGGGTCCTCACTCCCAGGCGAGGCTCTTTCCCCGCCTGAATCAGGGGGTCCCGCGGGGGTGAGGCCGACGGAGTCCTAACGAAGCATACCCGACTCCGGAGACCAGGTTCAGTGACGCAGATCCAAGTTTATTGTGTGAGTGCAGCAACATATATAACTATCCAGACCAATCAGAAGTTTACAACATCCATAGGGCAACCAATAGTAGGAAAGATCAGGGTACTATGTAGGGGTTCTAGGGGGTCTGCTCAGGCGGGCGCTGCCACTTCCCCAGTGTGCCGAGGAAGCTTGTATAGGCGGAGTGTGCTCACACCATTGCATCTGCCACAGCACTGAGATAAATCTCCTGAGCTCTTCCTACACCCGCCCCTACCCCCCAGGCTGGTGAGGCCCCAGGCTGAGGGCCTCACTCCAGGTGAGGCTCTCCCCTGATTCCTTGGCTTTGCCATCAGTCAGACACACTTTTTGCTCTGTTCTCCCTACAAGAGAAGGGCATAGGTGTGAATCACTAATATTGAGTACAAAAATCAAGGCTGGGCACTTGCACTTGAGTTAGTGAGTGGAAGACAGAGTGTGGGAAGTCTGGGATCCCCACCCGCTCCTGAGCCCAGGAGGAGCCATCCTGCGTGCCTGGGCATGGCACCCATCCGCAGTCAGTGAATGGGAGGTCTCAAAAGTGTGTCGCTCCCACTTCTCTGGCTCGCTCCTGCCTTGGAACCTTTGCTCCAGGTTGTTTCCTCCTGCAAGGTTCTCATCCAAGACACTTCGACGGATATCTTGTTTCCAAACTGGCTGTCCTTGATGTCCACCTTCAGACTGTCCTCGACCACATTGTTCCCTACAAGCAGGAGGGATGCAGTGAAGTCAGCACGGGTTCTGCCTTAACTCAGCATCACCATTCTCCACCATTCCTAGGGGTGGGGGGAGGAAGAGGCAGGGGGAGGTGGAAGGCCTGAGGGCGTGGCCTTGTAGACCTGCAGGTGCTTCTGCAGAAAAAGTCCCTGCCCAGCAAGCTATTCTCCCCAAATCTGAGAAAAAAAATAAATGGAACATGGAATTATAGAATCTTAGAACTAAGTAATTGAAATGAAGTGATCAACCTTTTTGTCTCAGAGTTAAACCAAATTCTAGATATGACCAATGAAGGTTTAAAATGACATTCATCCATGT
>NW_005371463.1:258842-264099 GCF_000412655.1 Myotis brandtii
GAGCTTCTGGCCCCTGAGCTGCAGGTCACAGTGGAGGCAGCTTTTACTTGTGGGTAATGACACACGTGTGTCTGCCCTTCTTGGGCAGCTTGTGGGCTGCCCGCATGTTGGAACAGATATTAAAGCAGTTAAACTAAGGCCTCCTTGAGGAACCCCAGGTAGTTGGGAGGTTACTCCAAGGTCATTGCCTCGGCCTGCGACTCCTGCTAGAACCCTCCCTCACTCTTCCATGCCTTGGCATTTCCAGCCCTGGGACTCAATGCCTCAGGCCTGGGAGCAGTCATGCACACTGCCCTTCCTCCCTTTATAGAAAGAAGCTGTGCAGGTGCACCCATAGGGCTCAGTCAGCTCGAATGTGAGGAAACATCTGGATCTTTCTGCATCTCAGGGGACAGCACTCAAGGCCTTTCCTTCCACTAGTGACAGTGTGTCTCCAGCAGAAGCTGGGAGCTGGATGTGCCCTGCTCTGCACTAGCTCGTGGTCGGAGCCCCCGGGGTCAGGGGGTGAGGAAGACGGAAGCAAAAGAAGGAACCACGAAAGAGTGAGACCTTTACCCATCTTCTCCATGGACATGTCACAGTGCACTTTCCACTGGATCATCTGTTCCCTTTTAGTCGCCATGATCTCTGTTCCTGTCAGAGCCTCAGTGCCGCCCTGAGGAGAGAATTTATTCTGTTTCTTATCTTAGAGCCAATCTCGCGCTGTGATATGTAAGTTGAAAGTTCAGGAGATCACCTCACCTAAGTTCACTGAATGCAAAGCAGTTTTTGTTCCTATAAATCCCTTAGTTCCTCTCCTGAAATCTCACTGAATTGAAACAGGATAAGCACGCCTGCTCTTTCTTAAACTACAACTTGTGGGACATTTGCTTAAAGAATTAGAAGGCATAGGATCTGAAGGAAGGCTTTTTTGCTGCGAGGTTCAAAGTGCACGCTGCATCGGAGGTAATGTGGAGCATAAATCAAGTAACAGCTGGGCAGTGAGACTTAATGGCTACTCCGCTTTCTCAATAGCCACTTCCTTGTAAGTAAGGCTTTCTGGCCAAGTGCAGCTGCAAGACCAAAGTTAATAAGATGCTGTGGGATTGCTGTGAGGGTGACTCCTCATCAACCGGCCCTTCATGGAGCTCTGACCCCCGAGGAAGCTTTGACACCCACACCTATAAATGTCCCCAGGAGGAAACAGACTTACTTTCCCTTCCAGTCCGGTGACCTCGGTGTCAGAAGGTCCTCGGGAGGCCCAGGTTTGGAACAGTGAAGGCAGCTCCACGCCTCATCCCTCCACGGAGACCTGGGGAATGAGCAGGACTGTCCCGAGCAGTTGTCAGGACTCGGCACAGTCAGGGGCTTGCAGATCTGAGCCAACACTGAGTCAGTGATGTGAAGAAGATGTGGACAGAATCGAAGGAGAATAGACAGTTCTGCAGTAACAGTTGAAAGTTCAACACCCGCTTTCAGTAATGGGTGCAACATCCAGACAGAAGGTCGGTAAGAAAGCAGGAACTTGAATGGCACTGTAACCACCAGACTAACAGACATGGAGCTTTACCCAGCAGCCCCAGAATCCATGCTCCATCGCTCGGCAGCCTTAATGACTGGACAGGTCGTGCATGAACTTTAGAAAGTGGGAAAAGTAAACTTTATAAAGTCTCAATGTTGCCACCTCACTAAAGAGTCCTGCACAAATCCCAGCTCCCAGCAAGCAAGAGGCTGTGCTTATACATCACGTCCTCTGCTCTCCCTACACCCGGCAGCCTGAGCCTGGATCAGCACCCATAGATAATGGGTGTCAGATGGCACAGGGCTGTGGGGGCACTGAGCCTGGATCAGCACCCATAGATAATGGATGTCAGATGGCACAGGGCTGTGGGGACAGTGAGCCAGACTACTTCGGTTCAAGTCCTAGATCAGCCACTTCTTGACTGTCATGTTGTCCAAGTTCCATAACCCCTCTTCTTTAGTTTCCCCATCTGCTAAGTGAGGGTTGCAGTGCTGGTTCTCGTGTGGATCCGTGAGCATTAACACGCATTGATTTTTAAGAGGCATTTCAACAGCGTCTGCTCATTACAGACATCACAAAGGTGGGGCGAGGTGCACTGAACTTCATCTCAGCTAGTGCTGTGTTCTGTGGATAAAACACTTATTTATAGTTTACAATGCTCTCTTTGTATTTTGGAGCCAATTTGAATTTTGAAGATATTTTATGCCCTGGGAACCAGCCTTTTCATGTCCTGTTACAAATTAAAATAAGGATGGAAAGAAAACACCCTTATTAAGTGTGCGACAGGCCACATAACTGGCATGTGGGGAAGGAGGCCCATGGAAGCATGAGTTTAGCCGCTGCATGAGTCTATTAACTCAGGGAGGCCACATAACCGGCATGTGGGGAAGGAGGCCCATGGAAACATGAGTTTAGATGCTGCATGAGTCTATGAGAGCTTCGGCCACTTCCTCGTAACACCTATCACAGTGGTTTCTGCTTGTTTCTACCTCCAGATTCTGTCCTAGGCTAGATTCGAAGCTGTATGGGGACAACACAGGTCTGTCTCATCCATCGCTGAGTTCAGATTAGCTGCAGCGGGGCGAGCTGACCAGCACAGGGTTATCTGTGTGTAAGCCCCAGAACACAAGTGGGAAGGCTGGCTGGCTGCCCGCAGGCCCAGGTATCATCCAGCTACAATGATTAATGTTTGCTGTGTGTGAGAGGGACATGGGTGCACAGAACTGAGACCATCCTGGTCTTGGAGACCTCATGGCCTGCAGGCGGCAAGTGAACCCACTGGGTCCAGAGTGCTGGTGTGATACTGATGAGCCCTCTGTGCTGTGGGCACACAGGAGGCACACTCAGGGGCCTCCGTGTGAAGTAAGGGCCATCCTCATTCCAGTTTTTCTGTCCAAGGACATGTTGAAACAAAGAAATTCTGGGTCATATTTGTCCTTTGATATCCTTATTATCTTGATATCTTCTTTTTTTTAAAAAAATACATAGAAATGATTACAACAGGACAGCAAAAATGGGGGAACAAAGAAACAATCCCCAAAGGAAAGAAAAGGAGGAATTGCCAGAAAAGTAACTAAATGAAATGGAGGCCAGTAATTTGTCAGAGTAATGGTTATAAGGATGCTCAAATATCTGAATGAAAAATACATGCAGCTCAATGAGAATTATAAGGAGCCAAATGAGAATTTCACCAACATGAGTAAGAATCAAGAGCAAATGAAGAGTGACATAGCTGTGATAACACAATAGAAGGTTTCCACAGTAGATTAGAAGAAACTGAGGACTGAATCGGCGAGTTAGAAGACAAGGTAAAAAAATTATCTAAAGGAAAACCAAGAAATGGCAGTAAGCACATACTCCTTGACCTGAAGCACTTTGGGTGTGTTTCTTTGTGAATGAGGGGGAGCACAGTTCTCTGGCTCCAGGGGCTTCCTGTGGTGAGTGTGGGCAGTGGAGCAGAACTGTCTGAAAAGAATGCCTTACACCACTGCCCTCTGGGACGTGACCTTGGGACTGGGCAGAGGTCCAGGAGAGCTTCCTCCCTCCCCAGGCTCCACCCCTTCTCCCCACACAGGAGTCCTGCCCACTCACTACTGGGCAGGACTTGCCTTCCCTCTTCTATTCCTGGTGATCTAACTGCCACCGAAGGCAGGACTTTCACGGGAGTTCTCAGTGGGAGTCAGGGGAGACCAGAGAAGCCCTCAGAACATTCTTCTGATAATTTGCTCCATGGCCCTACATTTTGCAACTTCTGCCACTTCCTGCTGACTCTGCCTGCTGATTGTGACGTCTCTTCCAACTAGTAGCCTGAAGGTGGTGGTTGAACCTGGTGGTCATAAGTATACATCACCTTGCATGTCAGTACACGCTGAGGGTCACCCTACATATCAGTACACACTGAATGAGTGTCACCCTGCACGTCAGCACACGGGGACCTAGTGAATCTGTCGATGACAGTCTTAATAACTATCTTACCAGTGGCATTTATTATTGAATACTTGATGCCTGACACCCAATGAAAGCCACTTTGGGGGTTATTCGGGAGGACAAAGAAGGAGTGTTTGCGTTGCTTCTGTTTAGTTTGGAAGTTGGCATGAGGAAGCCATTGCCAAGTATTGAAACTGCCGAATGCAGCATGCCCAGCCTTTCTGGACACCTCCTACTGAAAGGCACCTGCCCCGGAGGCCTTCAAAGAGCTCATGCCCATGACCAGCAGGTGGCAGTCTCATCCTAGGGTTGAGAAACAGCAAGTGGCAGCAGAGGGTCAAGAGCATTTCATACCCCTTGGAAGTGCCTCCTCAGACAGCATCTCACCCACCTTGCCTGTCTGCAGGTGCCAGGGCTGGCTTCCTGCCAGGCTCTAGCTGCTCGTGGGAAAATGGCTGTTACAGTTAGTCCCAGCTGGCTCACAGGAACAGGGCCTGTGTAGAATGCACATGCGGGGCTCCTGGTTCAGAATTTCCTGAGTGTTAGTGCAGTCACAGCCGTGAGGCAGCATGCTGAGGGGTTCAGAGGTCACTCCCTGTCCACCTCTGCCATCGCAGCTCCTGTGACACAGAGCACGGCACTTAACAGAGTCACTGCATGCTGTTCACCGACCACGGAATCTGGCACCGGGACGGGGTTGTAGAGACCATCTAGTCCAATGGCCTCGTAAAGAGGACTGAACTATGTTCCAAGAGACCAAGTGACTCCTGTGTCCTGAGCTGGTGATGTCACAGACTGCCCTGAACTCAGGCTCCTCACTCCCATGCGAGACTCCTCCCCCGCACCCCCCCCAGGTTGGTGATGCCCCAGGCTGAGGGCCTCACTCCAGGTGAGGCTCTCCCCTGATTCCTTGGCTTTGCCATCAGTCAGACACACTTTTTGCTCTGTTCTCCCTACAAGAGAAGGGCATAGGTGTGAATCACTAATATTGAGTACAAAAATCAAGGCTGGGCACTTGCACTTGAGTTAGTGAGTGGAAGACAGAGTGTGGGAAGTCTGGGATCCCCACCCGCTCCTGAGCCCAGGAGGAGCCAGCCTGTGTGCCTGGGCATGGCACCCATCTTCAGTCAGCGATGGCAGGTCTCGAAACTGGGTTTCTCAGGCTTTTCTGGCTCGCTCCTGCATTGGAACATTTGCAGGTTATTTCCTCCTGTGAGATTTTGTTCCGATACACTTCAATGCATATCTTCTTTTTTTCCAGGCCTACGGCCACCTTCACTCTTTCCTGGACCTCACGATTCCTTTGCGCCACATTGTTGCCTGCAAGCG
>NW_005371463.1:264711-267703 GCF_000412655.1 Myotis brandtii
GAGCTTCTGGCCCCTGAGCTGCAGGTCACAGTGGAGGCAGCTTTTACTTGTGGGTAATGACACACGTGTGTCTGCCCTTCTTGGGCAGCTTGTGGGCTGCCCGCATGTTGGAACAGATATTAAAGCAGTTAAACTAAGGCCTCCTTGAGGAACCCCAGGTAGTTGGGAGGTTACTCCAAGGTCATTGCCTCGGCCTGCGACTCCTGCTAGAACCCTCCCTCACTCTTCCATGCCTTGGCATTTCCAGCCCTGGGACTCAATGCCTCAGGCCTGGGAGCAGTCATGCACACCGCCCTTCCTCCCTTTATAGAAAGAAGCTGTGCAGGTGCACCCATAGGGCTCGGTCAGCTCGAACCCGAGGAAACATCTGGATCTTTCTGTGTCTCAGGGGACAGCACTCAAGGCCTTTCCTTCCACTAGTGACAGTGTGTCTCCAGCAGAAGCTGGGAGCTGGATGTGCCCTGCTCTGCACTAGCTCGTGGTCGGAGCCCCCGGGGTCAGGGGGTGAGGAAGACGGAAGCAAAAGAAGGAACCATGAAAGAGTGAGGCCCTTACCCATCTTCTCCATGGACTTGTCACAATTCTCTTTCCGCTGGATCTTCTGTTCCCCTTTAGACGCCATGAACTCTGGTCCTGTCTGAGGCTCAGTGCCGCCCTGAGGAGAGAATTTATTCTGTTTCTTATCTCAGAGCCAACCTCGCTGTGTGATGTGTAAGTTTAAAGTTCAGGAGGTCACCTCACCTAAGTTCACTGAATGCAAAGCAGTTTTTGTTCCTATAAATCCCTTAGTTCCTCTCCTGAAATCTCACTGAATTGAAACAGGATAAGCACGCCTGCTCTTTCTTAAACTGCAACTTGCGGGACATTTGCTTAAAGAATTAGAAGGCATAGGATCTGAAGGAAGGCTTTTTTGCTGCGAGGTTCAAAGTGCACGCTGCATCGGAAGTAATTTGGAGCATAAATCAAGTAACAGCTGGGCAGTGAGACTTAATGGCTACTCCGTTTTCACAATAGCCACTTCCTTGTAAGTAAGACTTCTGGCCAAGTGCAGCTACACAACCAAAGTTAATAAGACACTGACACTGAAAATCCACTTGCTTTCAAACGTGTCACTGCCCCGTTTTCTGGGGTTGCTGGGGGTTCGGGCCACCCCCGCACCTGGTGCGGAGCCTGGCCCGCGTGCAGACTCGGCCTGCTTGTTTTTTGCCTTCGAATTGTGATGGGCCTGTGTGTGTGTGTGCAGGGGGGTGGATGTCAAGATGCAGAAAGGAGGCTGGGTAACATGAAAACGCCCATCAGAGAGAGCCAGCTTCAAGGCTGTCACAGGGCTAGCTGAAACCTTCCCTTCTTGGCTCTCCCTGCCCTGCCCTCTGCAAACCTGGCCCAGGGGAACACGGGGACTCGTGTGTGGGGGGCTGGGGTAGAGGGTTGCAGGGAGGGTGGGCAGGACTCAGCCTCTCCCAGCGCAGGCTCCCACCCACCAGGCTCAGGAAACCGTGAACTGTGTGCAGAGCGAGTTCACTGTGCAGCAGCTGAGCGCAGTGATCCCTGAACACGGCTGTTGTGAAGGGACGTGACTGCTGAGCCCATCGTTACCGCTGGTCAGGGGAGCAGCTACCGGGCAAGCCCAGACTCCTTCAGTCCCGGGGAGCGATGGCCACACATCTGAGCAGCCTGGGACTGGCCAGGCTTACATCTGCTGGTGCCCCCGGGGCCCCCTTACAGGGAGCTGCCCACTGTCCATTCCATCAGCCGGGCCATTGCAGGGCGGTGGCCACCAGCCCCAGGTGTGGCGTGGCGATCGCACCTGCTCTCGCTGGCCAGTTCGTCCTCCAGGGCAGAGAAGGAACAGCATGGGCATGAACGGGGCCTAGGGCTCCTGCTGTGTCTGCAGCCTCGCCTCCCCTCCGCCCTGCGCCCCCATGTCCTCCAGGTGCTGTCACAGGCAGAGTCTGCTGCGCAGGCCACGCGTGGCTGCCTCTCCCAGGAGCCTGCCCTGTGCCCGCGAGGCCCGCCCTCCTCCCCTCAGGGTTTTGGAACCTGCTTTGCAGTCCCCAGTTGGTTGACTTTTCTTGCTGGAGGGGAGTGATCTGTGTCGGGGGAGGGGGCTGAACTCGAGGAGTGGGGTCTGGAAACTCCCGCCAACCCTGCAGGGGCTCCCCTCTCGCTCACCCTGAGCCACCACAGCCCAGAGACTGAGGCCTGTGCAGGGTTGTCCTAGAGGCTGTGCCTGGCAAGCTGCTTGGTTTCCTCCCCGAAGACCACGAGTGGCAGCAGCTTGGGGGGGCGGGGTGGCGGGCACCTGTACAGCGGGAGGGGCTGCCTTCTCAGGACCTGGAATGTCAGCCCAGTGACCTGCAGTCAGGGATTGTGACCTCTACCTCCTCCTTGACTCTAATCCCAGACGCCTCAGGATGCGTGTGTGTGTGTGGGGGGGGTGGGGCGGGGGGCTCCTCTCCTGCCTGCGCATGTGCCCCCCACACAGAGGCAGGCTGGTCGCATCGTCTTTGCTCCCCACGCCACATCCCACACCCAAACCTTAGGTTTCCACCTCTTTTTTTTTTTTTTTAAGAAAAGCTTTTCTTTTGAGCCCATTTCCAACTGGCCATGACCTTCCAGCCTTGGCCATGACCTTGCAGCCTCGGCCTCACGCTATCTACCTCCTCCCAGTCTGTCATTATCATCTGTCCCTATCATGTGCTATCCGCCATCTACACTGCAGCTGGCTCACTGCCCTCCGTGTCCTGCCACCACCCAGGTGACCCCAAATCCTTGTGAGAAGCCACTTGTCATTCTGGCCTCCCAGCTGCTGAACCATAAAACTTTCTCATGATTCAGCAACACCCTCACCGCGACTCCTCCATCCTCTTTCACACAAAACTTGTCTTTAACAACCGTCCCTATCTGTTTCCTCATCTTGTCCCCTCGCTTGCGCTCTATCCTCCAGCCCCCTCCTTGCTGCTGCTCATCGCGGGCCCCACAGCCCCCTGGT
>NW_005371463.1:267756-271255 GCF_000412655.1 Myotis brandtii
AACCTGTGTGTGTGTTGCCTTCTGCTGCTCCTCCGTCGGCCTTCCTGCTCAGCGGCCACGTCCATCCGGCCCAGCTCTTTCTCCTCCTGCCCCGTCCATGTGAACCTACGTCTCCGAGGGTCCTGCCCTCGCCTTCTCTCCTGGCCTGCTCTCCCACCGCCCCGCACAGGAAACCTGCTCTCCCCCTGCCCTGCAGTGGGAACCACACTGTGGACGCCGCAAATCCAGGGCCACCCCCAGACTGCTGCCTCCTTGGGAGCCCTAGCCCTCACCCTCTGTGGGAGCCCTCACCCTCCGTGGGAGCCCTGGCCCTCACCCCCAGCCCTCTCTCTGTGTGTCCATATCCATCGGGGTCCCGCAGCACCTCACCGTCCCACGTTCTAAACCACATCGGCCGGCCTTCCTCCTTCCCATCCCCGCTTGGTTATTCAGGCGCCATCCTTCTCCTCGGGCTCACCCGTCTTCTCTCTGCCTCACAGGTAGCGCCATGGACTGTGCACGGCCCTGGGGGTGCACTGTGGGTCCTGGCTCCACTTCCTGTCACAGTGACCCTGATCAGCCACAGCGACCCTGAGCCAGCCACAGCTGGTCAGGTCAGGTCAGTTTCCCAAAGAGGGGTGACAGCAGGCGGTCACAGCCAGGGATCGGCGGCTCCAATACTAGGAAGCAGGGACACCCAGTGCAGGAGAGGCATAGGCTGTGGGAAGTGAGCCTGCGAGGCGGCAGGCTTGGACAAAGGCCCAAGCTCTGGCTGCCGCTGCTGGACAGTCAGACCTGGCTCATTGGAGCGCTGTTCTGGGGGCCACTGAGGAGCGGGGGGACTTTTTTTTTTAGATACTTGTGTTTGGGAAGCACCCCCACCGCGACCTAAAATCAAAAGCAAGCAGGACCCAATTTTGAATGCAGGCACGCTGCATCTAGGCTATTTCGGTTAATGCTGCCACCAGAAGCTTCAGGGCTCTCTCCCACCAGGCTTCCCACACTCCCCCAGGCCTTTCTTTCTATCCAATTAACCACCTCCCCATAAGCACTGTACTACCCCTGCTGGCTTCCAACTTCGGGGGGCCAGTTTCTGCCGCCATGCTCCACCCTAAGATTCCCAAAGGCAAACAGAACAGCTGATAAGAAGTTGGTTAGATGCTCAGGAAGGCACATACGGCCTCCTGTAAGCAGAACACACGCAGATTATCTCTGGAAGGCAAGTCAAGTCGGCCTCACCTCCAGCTCAAGGGATGGAGATAAAGGTGGGCGCACACATGTTCCACACATGTTCCCGGGGCAGATGCATTCAGACCATGCCTCCTCTGGACGCGCGGGGAAAAGGACGGAAGAGGTACTACCATGTACTGGGTGCCAGCCACCTGGGCCCTAGGGGAGGGCAGAACCAGGCCAGTGGGGACTGTAGGGGGAGGAGGGGGAGAGAAGGGCACTAAGAGTTCCAGGAAAAGAAATCCAAATAATCTGGTTCATGCGCTTGGGGGCGGGCGGGGGGCTCCCAGACGGCCTGCAAGGAGGAGAAAGCAGGGTAGAAGCTGCTCTGGAGAACGGGCAGCCATGGGCATGGGGAGCTAGGCCGGAGTGCAGGGGAGCCCAGTATCGCGGGGAGGGGGCGAGCCAGAGGACGCGCCCCGCATGGAGGCCAGGGGTGAAGCACCAGGCGAGCCCGGGGACCATGACCCGGCCACCTCGCGGAAAAGATAAAAGATGAAATGACTGAACCGGTCAGAGGGCCCTACATCCCACCCCAGCACTCACCTGGGCCCACGCACTGATTGCAGCCTTGCCTTGCCTTGCACAATTGGCTCAAATCTTGTCCCCACCTGACAGTGCGCCCCAGTGCTTGCTCTCAGACCGACTGGACTGCGAAAGCGGCAGTGTGGCCTCGCTCCCTCCTGGGAAATTAGGTCGTGGACCCACCTTTCCTTGCCCACTGGACAGTGCGCTGAACTTTGTGCGGGGTGGTCACGAGGGTTGCCCCGGTCCATCCCCCTGTCCCGGCCTGGGTGGCCTGGGGAAGAAGGGCAGAGGTGGGATGAAGGGGCTTGGGGATGCGCTGCTAGGTGGCTAAATATATGGTCCATATAGGGACAAGGGCGTGCAGTGGTTCTCCTCCTTCCTAATGCTGCAACCCTTTAATACAGTTCCTCATGTTGTGGTGACCCCCAACCATAAAATTATTTTAGTTGCTACTTCATAACTGTAATGTTGCTACTGTTATGAATTGTAATGTAAATACCTGATATGCAGGATGTATTTAGGCGACCCCTGTGAAAGGGTCGTTTGACCCCCAACGGGGTCGCGACCCACAGGTTGAGAACCACTGGATTTGGCACGTGCTGATTGGCGCTTCAACTTATAGTCCCTATAAGGTGCCTGGTTAGGTACTCAGCTGCCCACCAGTTGGGGGAAGGGAGGATCTATCAGTTTGCTGACTCTTGGCATAGAATCTGGAGATTTTGACTTAGGTTAGAAGGTCCAAGGAGGTTTCCCTGAGAAAGCGGCCCATAAACTTGTAGTTAATCAGGCCAAGAATTGGGGAAGAGCATTCCAGGCCGAAGGAAGAACACATGGGAAAGCACTGTGGTCTGAAAGAACACATCCTAAATATTGTTAGCCTTTCAAGGACTCTAGAATGTAACCGGAACTGAAGCTCATGAGCCTGGTGAGGTCATGAGGAGCCAGATCCTCTGGGTCTGATAGTCCAGGTCCAGGATATTGGCTCTTACTCTGAGAGCAATGGGAAGCCATTGAAAGGTTTATAAGCAGGAGAGGGATTCAGATTTCCTTTTGTTTCGGTATTTTTTTAAAAGATATATTTTTATTGCCCTGGTATTTTTTTAAAGATATATTTTTATTGCCCTAGCCAGTTTTGCTCAGTGGATAGAGTATTGGCCTGCAGATTAAAGGTTCATGGGTTTGATTAAAAAAAAAAGATACTTGTGACTGTGCTGGCCTGGTAACAGCATTGATCCCATGTATGGGACTGAGGTCAGGGCCTCAGCTCCTGGGTCACCGTGGCCTCCGACACAAGAGACAAGCTACTGAACAACATGCCAGTTTCTCCACCTTCAAATGCAGTTAGCACCTGCCTTTCCCCACTTCAGGTGTGTGGAGACCCTGAGCCAGAGAGGTGAGCTTAGAGAGGGACAGGTGCTCTGAGCCTTTGCTTTTACAAAAGCATGTGAAAATCTAAATCCTGTTTCCTCTGTAAAGTTTTCAGTGAAGTTATAATCAAACAGTGGATTTGAGGGCTCGCTTTTGCAGAAGGGCAGGTGTTCTCCAATCTGTGCATTTACATCTTGTGCTCACATCTCTTTCTAGTTCTCATGTATCTGCCATGTGCACACACTCAGCAGGACAGTGCTGGATCATGGCTAGGATGATATACATGGCAATTGTTACCTTCATAGTATGAAAAAGAGGCAGTCAAAACAAAAGCTCATAGAGACTCACAAAATATCAACCCCCTCTCCACCCCCTGATGCACACCCTCCTGTAA
>NW_005371463.1:277158-282026 GCF_000412655.1 Myotis brandtii
TAAGGGCCATCCTCATTCCAGTTTTTCTGTCCAAGGACATGTTGAAACAAAGAAATTCTGGGTCATATTTGTCCTTTGATATCCTTATTATCTTGATATCTTCTTTTTTTTAAAAAAATACATAGAAATGATTACAACAGGACAGCAAAAATGGGGGAACAAAGAAACAATCCCCAAAGGAAAGAAAAGGAGGAATTGCCAGGAAAGTAACTAAATGAAATGGAGGCCAGTAATTTGTCAGAGTAATGGTTATAAGGATGCTCAAACATCTGGATGAAAAATACATGCAGCTCAATGAGAATTATAAGGAGCCAAATGAGAATTTCACCAACATGAGTAAGAATCAAGAGCAAATGAAGAGTGACATAGCTGTGATAACACAATAGAAGGTTGCAACAGTAGACTAGAAGAAACTGAGGACTGAATCGGCGAGTTAGAAGATAAGGTAAAAAAATTATCTAAAGGAAAACCAAGAAATGGCAGTAAGCACATTCTCCTTGACCTGAAGCACTTTGGGTGTGTTTCTTTGTGAATGAGGGGGAGCACAGTTCTCTGGCTCCAGGTGCTTCCTGTGGTGAGTGTGGGCAGTTGAGCAGAACTGTCTGAAAAGAACGCCTTATACCACTGTCCTCTGGGATGTGAACTTGGGACTGGACAGAGGTCCAGGAGAGCTTCCTCCCTCCACAGGCTCCACTCCTCCTCCCCACACAGGAGTCCTGCCCACTCACTGGGCAGGACTTGCCTTCCCTCTTCTCTTCCTGGTGATCTAGCTGCCACTGAAGGCAGGACTTTCACGGAGTTCTCAGTGGGAGTGGGGGGGACCAGAGAAGCCCTCAGAACACTCTTCTGATAATTTGCTCCATGGCTCTACATTTTGCACCTTCTGCCACTTCCTGCTGACTCTGCCTGCTGATTGTGACGTCTCTTCCAACTAGTAGCCTGAAGGTGGTGGTTGAACCTGGTGGTCATAAGTATACATCACCTTGCATGTCAGTACACGCTGAGGGTCACCCTATGTATCAGTACACACTGAATGAGTGTCACCCTGCACGTCAGCACACGCAGAACGAGTGTCACCCTGCACGTCAACAGTCAGAATGAGTGTTACCCTGCACATCAGCACACTCAGAATGAGTGTCACCCTGCACGTCAGCACACGGGGACCCAGTGAATCTGTCGATGACAGTCTTAATAACTATCTTACCAGTGGCATTTATTATTGAATACTTGATGCCTGACACACAGTGCTGTTATAAAACCAATGAAAGCCACTTTGGGGTTTCTTCAGGAGGTCAGAGAAGGAGTTTTTGCGTTGCTTCTGTTTAGTTTGGAAGTCGGCATGAGGGAGCCTTTGCCAAGTATTGCCAACTGCCGAATGCAGCATGCCCAGCCTTTCTGGACACCTCCTACTGAAAGGCACCTGCCCCGGAGGCCTTCAAAGAGCTCATGCCCATGACCAGCAGGTGGCAGTCTCATCCTAGGGTTGAGAAACAGCAAGTGGCAGCAGAGGGTCAAGAGCATTTCATACCCCTTGGAAGTGCCTCCTCAGACAGCATCTCACCCACCTTGCCTGTCTGCAGGTGCCAGGGCTGGCTTCCTGCCAGGCTCTAGCTGCTCGTGGGAAAATGGCTGTTACAGTTAGTCCCAGCTGGCTCACAGGAACAGGGCCTGTGTAGAATGCACATGCGGGGCTCCTGGTTCAGAATTTCCTGAGTGTTAGTGCAGTCACAGCCGTGAGGCAGCATGCTGAGGGGTTCAGAGGTCACTCCCTGTCCACCTCTGCCATCGCAGCTCCTGTGACACAGAGCACGGCACTTAACAGAGTCACTGCATGCTGTTCACCGACCACGGAATCTGGCACCGGGACGGGGTTGTAGAGACCATCTAGTCCAATGGCCTCGTAAAGAGGACTGAACTATGTTCCAAGAGACCAAGTGACTCCTGTGTCCTGAGCTGGTGATGTCACAGACTGCCCTGAACTCAGGCTCCTCACTCCCATGCGAGACTCCTCCCCCGCACCCCCCCCAGGTTGGTGATGCCCCAGGCTGAGGGCCTCACTCCAGGTGAGGCTCTCCCCCGACCCCTTGGCTTTGCCATCAGTCAGACACACTTTGCTCTGTTCTCCCTATAAGAGAAGGGCATAGGTGCGAATCACTAACATTTATTGAGTAAAAAAATCAAGGCTGGGCACTTGCACTTGAGTTAGTGAGTGGAAGACAGAGTGTGGGAAGTCTGGGATCCCCACCCACTCCTGAGCCCAGGAGGAGCCAGCCTGCGTGCCTGGGCATGGCACCCATCTTCAGTCAGCAATGGCAGGTCTCGAAACTGTGTGCGTCAGGCTCGCTCCAGCCTTGGAACCTTTGCTCGTGGATGTTCCCTCCATTAAGGTTTTATGAGACATTACAATGGATGTTACGTTTCCTTTCTGGCCGATGTTCACCTTCACCTTTTCCTCCTGGACCACACGCATCCTTTGCTGCAAATTGCTGCCTGCAAACGGGAGGGGTGCAGTGAAGTCAGCATCGGTTCTGCCTTAACTCAGCATCACCATTCTCCACCATTTCTAGGGGTGGGGGGAGGACAGGGCAGGGTGGGGTGGAAGGCCTGAGGACGTGGCCTTGTAGACCTGCAGGTGCTTCTGCAGAAAAAGTCCCTGCCCAGCAAGCTACTCTCACCGAATTTGAGAAAAAAATAAATGGAGCATGGAATTACAGAATCTTAGAACTAAGTAATTGAAATGAAGTGATCAACATTTTTGTCTCAGAGTTAAACCAAATTCCAGATATGACCAATGAAGATTCAAAATGACATTCATCCATGTGTAAGGATATACAACTTTAATTCTACGAATACAGGATTCTTTTCTTACTGTAATTCTGCTTTCCACAGTGGCTTCAGATTGTGACCTTTGTCATTATCTTTGCTTTCTGAGGCATTTCTGACTGTCACCGAAATGAGGAAGTCAGCCATTACTGCAGTCAAGGTCATTATCATAAAGCCTATGGATTCCGTAAATGGAGCTTCTGGCCCCTGAGCTGCAGGTCACAGTGGAGGCAGCTTTTACTTGTGGGTAATGACACACGTGTGTCTGCCCTTCTTGGGCAGCTTGTGGGCTGCCCGTGTGTTGGAACAGATATTAAAGCAGTTAAACTAAGGCCTCCTTGAGGAACCCCAGGCTGTCGGGAGGTTATTCTGAGGTTATTGCCTCGGCCTGCAACTCCTGCTAGGACCCTCCCTCACTCTTCCATGCCTTGGCGTTGCCAGCCCTGGGACTCAATGCCTCAGGCCTGGGAGCAGTCATGCACAACCCCTCTTCCCTTTATAGAAAGAAGCTGTGCCAGTGCACCCATAGGGCTCAGTCAGTTCGAACGTGAGGAAACATCTGGATCTTTCTGCGTCTCAGGGGACAGCACCTCAAGGCCTTTCCTTCCACTAGTGACAGTGTGTCTCCAGCGGAAGCTGGGAGCTGAGTGTGCCTTGCTCTGCGCCAGCACGCGGCCAGAGCCCCCGGGGTCATGGGGTGAGGAAGACGGAAGCAAAAGAAGGAACCACAAAAGAGTGAGGCCCTTACCCCTCTTCTCCAGGGATGTGTTACAGTTCTCTTTCCACTGGATCTTCTGGGCCCCTTTAAACGCCATGATCTCTGGTTCGGTCTGAGCCTCAGTGCCGCCCTGAGGAGAGAATTTATTCTGTTTCTTATCTCAGAGCCAACCTCGCCCTGTGATGTTTAAATTTAAAGTCAGGAGATCACCTCACTGTTATGCCCAGATTTCAGGATCCCCAAAAGACCACCAGGGAGGCAGCTGAGTCTGATGCAAAAGCAGAGTCTTTTATTCAAACCTGGGTTTGGCTCCCCTACCCTCCTTACCGACGCAGCTGCAAGTGGCAAAGAGAGAGCCAGCCCTGTGGGGAGAGGGGTTTTATAGGGGGTTGGAGTAAGGGGAGGAGAAAGGACTGTGGGCCCTGCCGATTGGCCAGGCACAAGTCTGTGTCTTGTTACACAGGATGTGGTCATATCTATGGCGCGCACTTCCCTTGATTGTCATTGGTTAGTTTAAAGAAGTCCTGGGTGTGGCTAGCAGAGGCTTGGGCTTCTGGGAAGAAGCCTTGCCGAGCACATGGCTGCCCAAAATGGAGGATTCGGCGCAAGATAGAGGGAGTAGCCCTCGCCCTTTCACTCACCAAAGTTCACTGAATGCAAAGCAGTTTCTGTTCCTATAAATCCCTTAGTTCCTCTCCTGAAATCTCACTGAATTGAAACTGCTCTTTCTTAAACTACAACTTGTGGGACTTTTGCTTAAAGAATTAGAAGGCATAGGATCTGAAGGAAGGCTTTTTTGCTGCGAGGTTCAAAGTGCACGCTGCAGCGGAGGTAATCTGGAGCATAAGTAACAGCTGGGCAGTGAGACTTAATGGCTACTCCGTTTTCACACTAGCCACTTCATTGTAAGACTTTCTGGCCAAGTGCAGCTGCACAACCAAAGTTAATAAGACGCTGAAACTGAAAATCTACTCACTTTCAAACAAATGTGTCACTGCCCCATGTTCTTGGGTTGCTGGGTGTTCAGGCCACCACCCTGCACCTTGTACGGAGCCTGGCCCGTGTGCAGACTCGGCCCACTTGTGTTTTGCCCTTGAATGGTGATGGGCCTGCGGGGCCGGGGGGGGGGGGTCAAGATGCAGAAAGGAGGCTGGGTAACATGAAAATGCCCATCAGAGAGAGCCAGCTTCAAGGCTGTCACACCGCTAGCTGAAACCTTCCCTTCTCAGCTCTCCCTGCCCTGCCCTCCGCAAACCTGGCCCAGGGGGAAGTGGGGACTCGTGTGTGTGTGTGTGTGTGTGTGTGTGTGTGTGTGTGTGTGTGGGGG
>NW_005371463.1:283109-284975 GCF_000412655.1 Myotis brandtii
AAGTCCCGAGAACCCTGATCCACTGCAGCCCAGAGACTGAGGCCTGCGCAGGGCTGTCCTAGAGGCTGTGCCTGGAGGGCTGCTTGGTTTCCTCCCCGAAGACCATGAGTGGCAGCAGCTGGGGGGGAGGGGGGGCACCCGTGCAGCGGGAGGGGCCTTCTCACAGGACCTGGAGTGTCAGCCGAGTGACCTGCAGCCAGGGATTGTGACCTCCACCTCCTCCTTGACTCTAATCCCAGACGCCTCAGGATGCCTGTGTGTGTGTGTGTGTGTATGGGGGGGTGCTCCTCTCCTGCCTGTGCATGTGCCCCACACACAGAGGCAGGGCTCTGCTCCCCACGCCACATCCCACACTCAAACCTTAGGTTTCTGCCTTTTTTTTTTTTTTTAAAGAAAAGCTTTTCTTTTGAGCCCATTTCCAAGGGGCCATGACCTTCCAGCCTCAGCCTCAGGCTATCTACCTCCTCTCGGTCTGTCATTATCATCTGTTCCTATCGTGTGCTATCCGCCATCTACACTGCAGCTGGCTCACTGCCACCCGTGTCCTGCCACCATCCAGGTGACCCCAAATCCATGTGGAGAAGCCACTTGTCATTCTGGCCTTCCAGCTCCTGAACCATAAAACCTTCTCATGATTCAGCAACACCCTCACCGCGACTCCTCCACCCTCTTTCACACAAAACTTGTCTTTAACAACCGTCTGTATCTGTTTCCTCGTTTTGTCCCCTCGCCTGCGCTGTATTCCGCTGCTGCCTCCTCGATGCTGCTCATAGCAGGGCCCCACACCCCCCTGGTTTGCAGGGGTTCTGGCCCTGCACCTCTTGGAACCTGCGTGTGCGTTGCCTTCTGCTGCTCCTCCTTCGGCCTCCCTGCTCAGCGGCCACATCCATCCGGCCCAGCACTTTCTCCTCCTGCCCCGTCCATGTGAACCTACGTTCCTGAGGGTCCTGCCCTCCCCTTCCCTCCCGGCCTGCTCTCCCACCGCCCCCCAGGGGAACCTGCTCTCCCACCGCCCTGCACGGGAAACCATGCCCTGGACGCCGAGAATCCAGGGCCACCCCCAGACTGCCGCCTCCGTGGGAGCCCCAGCACTCACCCTCCTTCCAGTCGTTCCTGCGTGTCCATATCCATCGGAGGTCCTGCAGCACCTCACCGTCCCACGTTCTACACCACATGGGCCAGACCTCCTCCTTCCCATTCCTGCTTGGTTATTCAGGCACCATCCTTCGTTAGGCTCACCCGCCTTCTCTCTGCCTCACAGGTAGCACCATGGACTGTGCACGGCCCTGGGGGTGCACTGTGTGTCCTGGCTCCACTTCCTGCCACGGTGACCCTGACCAGCCACAGAGACCCTGACCAGCCACAGCTGGTCAGGTCAGGTCAGTTTCCCAAAGAGGGGTGACAGCAGGCAGTCACAGCCAGGGATCGGCGGCTCCAATACTAGGAAGCAGGGACACCCAGTGCAGGAGAGGCAGAGGCTGTGGGAAGTGAGCCTGCGAGGCGGCGGTGGGCGACCAGGGCCCAAGCACTGGCTGCTGCTGCTGGACAGTCAGACCTGGCTCATTGGAGCGCTGTTCTGGGGGCCACTGAGGAGGAAGGGAATTTTTTTCTTAAGATACTTGTGTTTGGGAAGCACCCTCCCCAACCTAAAATCAAAAGCGAGCAGGACCCAATTTTGAATGCAGGCATGCTGCATCTAGGGCAGTGGTCGGCAAACCGCGGCTCTCGAGCCACATGCGGCTCTTTGTCCCCTTGAGTGTGACTCTTCCACAAAATACCACATGCGGGTACGCACATACAGTGCGATTGAAACTTCGTGGCCCATGTGCAGAAGTCGGTATTTTGTGGAAGAGCCACACTCAAGGG
>NW_005371463.1:285124-291366 GCF_000412655.1 Myotis brandtii
CCTTTCACGGGGGTCGCCTAAGACCATCGGAAAACACTTACATATTGTTTTTGTGATTAATCACTATGCTTTAATTATGTTCAATTTGTAACAATGAAATTGGGGGTCACCACAACATGAGGAACTGTATTAAAGGGTCGCAGCATTAGGAAGGTTGAGAACCACTGACTTAGGGTATTTGGCAGGTGCTGATTGGTGCTTCAAGTATAGTCCATATAAGGTGCTTGGTTAGTATTAGGTTAGGTGGCTCAGGAGGTGGCGAAGGGAATAAAGAGAGTTGATCAGAAAAGGAAGCAAGGAAGGAAAGTTTATTCTGCGTCCCCGGGAGACTCACATACCCCAAGGACAGGGCACGTGGATTCACACCAACAGGGAGGGGGGCGCTTTTTTTTATACTGCTGTTGGGTGAGGGGCGGGGACATGAGCTGAGGTATTCAGTTGAGGAAGTTTCCGCTGCAGGGGGTCAGCAAGGTATTCAGGAAGGAGTCAGTATCTGTGTGGGGGTCGTGGAGAAGCCAGTATCTGTGTCTGGCACGTTGATCTGTGAGAAATTCCAGGCGAAGTCCATTGTCTCATCACATGTCTGCATGTATCCGATTCTGGGCTCTCTCCGACCTAACAGTTAGGTACTCAGGTATTCCTGGGCTGCAGGTTAGTTCATACTCCGCCCACCAGTTGGGGATGTTATGCCCAGATTTCAGGATCCCCATGAAACCACATCAGGGAGCCAGCCAGTCCGATGTAAAAGCATAAGAGTCTTTATTCGAGCTAGCTCGGCTCCCCGACCTTGCCGACACAGCGACAGGAAGCAGAGAGAGATAACTCTGTGTGGAGACGGGTTTTATAGGTGGGGGTTGGAGTAAGGGGAGGAGAAAGGACTGTGCTCTGCCGATTGGCCAGGAGCAAGTCGGGTGTCTTGTTCCTGGGTGTGGCTAGCAGAGGCTTAGACTTCCGGGAAGAAGCTCCTTGCCAAACACGTGGCCAAGGTAAGATGGAGGGCGTAGCCCTTACCCTGGGGCAAGATGGAGGGCGTAGCCCTCGCCCTTTCAGGGGAAGGGAGGATCTATCAGTTTGCTGACTCTTGGCATGAAATCTGGAGATTTTAACTTACAGCGGTTCTCAACCTGTGGGTCCCGACCCCTTTGGGGGTCGAACGACCCTTTCACAGGGGTCGCCTAAGGCCATCGGAAAACACATATATAATTACATATTGTTTTTGTGATTAATCACTATGCTTTAATTATGTTCAATTTGTAACAATGAAAATACATCCTGCATATCAGATATTTACATTACGATTCATAACAGTAGCAAAATTACAGTTATGAAGTAGCAACAAAAATAATTTTATGGTTGGGGGTCACCACAACATGAGGAACTGTATTAAAGGGTCGCAGCATTAGGAAGGTTGAGAACCACTGACTTAGGGTATTTGGCAGGTGCTGATTGGTGCTTCAAGTATAGTCCATATAAGGTGCTTGGTTAGTATTAGGTTAGGTGGCTCAGGAGGTGGCGAAGGGAATAAAGAGAGTTGATCAGAAAAGGAAGCAAGGAAGGAAAGTTTATTCTGCGTCCCCGGGAGACTCACATACCCCAAGGACAGGGCACGTGGATTCACACCAACAGGGAGGGGGGCGCTTTTTTTTATACTGCTGTTGGGTGAGGGGCGGGGACATGAGCTGAGGTATTCAGTTGAGGAAGTTTCCGCTGCAGGGGGTCAGCAAGGTATTCAGGAAGGAGTCAGTATCTGTGTGGGGGTCGTGGAGAAGCCAGTATCTGTGTCTGGCACGTTGATCTGTGAGAAATTCCAGGCGAAGTCCATTGTCTTATCACATGTCTGCATGTATCCGATTCTGGGCTCTCTCCGACCTAACAGTTAGGTACTCAGGTATTCCTGGGCTGCAGGTTAGTTCATACTCCGCCCACCAGTTGGGGATGTTATGCCCAGATTTCAGGATCCCCATGAAACCACATCAGGGAGCCAGCCAGTCCGATGTAAAAGCATAAGAGTCTTTATTCGAGCTAGCTCGGCTCCCCGACCTTGCCGACACAGCGACAGGAAGCAGAGAGAGAATACCTGATATGCAGGATGTATTTAGGCGACCCCTGTGAAAGGGTCGTTTGACCCCCAACGGGGTCGCGACCCACAGGTTGAGAACCACTGGATTTGGCACGTGCTGATTGGCGCTTCAACTTATAGTCCCTATAAGGTGCCTGGTTAGGTACTCAGCTGCCCACCAGTTGGGGGAAGGGAGGATCTATCAGTTTGCTGACTCTTGGCATAGAATCTGGAGATTTTGACTTAGGTTAGAAGGTCCAAGGAGGTTTCCCTGAGAAAGCGGCCCATAAACTTGTAGTTAATCAGGCCAAGAATTGGGGAAGAGCATTCCAGGCCGAAGGAAGAACACATGGGAAAGCACTGTGGTCTGAAAGAACACATCCTAAATATTGTTAGCCTTTCAAGGACTCTAGAATGTAACCGGAACTGAAGCTCATGAGCCTGGTGAGGTCATGAGGAGCCAGATCCTCTGGGTCTGATAGTCCAGGTCCAGGATATTGGCTCTTACTCTGAGAGCAATGGGAAGCCATTGGAAGGTTTATAAGCAGGAGAGGGATTCAGATTTCCTTTTGTTTCGGTATTTTTTTAAAAGATATATTTTTATTGCCCTAGCCAGTTTTGCTCAGTGGAAAGAGTATTGACCTGCAGATTAAAGGGTCACGGGTTTGATTAAAAAAAAAAAGACACTTGTGATTGTGCTGGGCTGGGTAATAGCATAGATCCCATGTACAGGACTGAGGTCAGGGCCTCAGCTCCTGGGTCACCGTGGCCTCCGACACAAGAGACAAGCTACTGAACAACATGCCAGTTTCTCCACCTTCAAATGCAGTTAGCACCTGCCTTTCCCCACTTCAGGTGTGTGGAGACCCTGAGCCAGAGAGGTGAGCTTAGAGAGGGACAGGTGCTCTGAGCCTTTGCTTTTACAAAAGCATGTGAAAATCTAAATCCTGTTTCCTCTGTGAAGTTTTCAGTGAAGTTATAACCTAACAGTGGATTTGAGGGCTCGCTTTTGCAGAAGGCAGGTGTTCTCCAAGCTGTGCATTTACATCTTGTGCTCACATCTCTTTCTAGTTCTCATGTATCTGCCATGTGCACACACTCAGCAGGACAGTGCTGGATCATGGCTAGGATGATATACATGGCAATTGTTACCTTCATAGTATGAAAAAGAGGCAGTCAAAACAAAAGCTCATAGAGACTCACAAAATATCAACCCCCTCTCCACCCCCTGATGCACACCCTCCTGTAACGCAGCTGCTGGAAGAAAATAAAGTGGTACATCCTGTGAGAACATGAGAAAGTGATACATCACATGAGAAAATGAGAAAGTGACACAGCATGTGAGAACATGAGAAAGTGACACAGCATGTGAGAACATGAGAACGTGGTACATCGTGTGAGAACATGAGAAAGTGGCACATCATGTGAGAACATGAGAACGTGGTACATCGTGTGAGAACATGAGAAAGGAAAAGGCCTGGACCACACCATCGGTGGTGCACGTGCTGATGAAGTGGGGGTGGCAGGTGGCCTGGCTGGCATCTGCGGCCCTCGCTCTCAGATCCAGGCGCCCTGCCCAGAGGTTCTGCCCAGGGCTGGGTGGAGCGGAGGAGCGGAAACCTCCAAGCCCCTCGGGCCTGGGACCCCTGGCAGTCAGAGACACGCAGGCCAGGCCTCTCCCTCGCACATGGTCATGTGGTTGGAAGTGATGCCTGTGGAGAAATGCCTGTTTCCACAGAGACGAGGCTGGGAGGGGTCTGCTAAGACCAGAATGCTGACCAGGCTGGGTCCTGGGCTGGTGTGAATATGAATTTCCCATGTGCTTTTCTACTTCTAAGTTTTCTGGTTGAATATATATTGTTTTTATAAAAATATGTTTTACAAAAGGAAATATTTAAAACCAGGGCAGGATTGTAAAGACCCCCGTGCATGCTATGCGTTTAGTTTTCCAAATGTGTGAAAGAACCCCAAACAGTCTATCAATACACATGACGACGTCACGGAGCGTTTTCCTTTTTTTAAAGGAGAGGCTCCTTGTAAAGTAATGTAGGAACAATATTTATTCATCTTTTAGAAAATGTCAAATTCTTTCGAACACCAATCGGTGTCCATCTGAGAGTGCGCACACCCTGTTAAACCCGAACTAGCTTTCACTTCTTTGCTCTGCGGGACGGGGACAGGGAAGCCGGGTCGTTGACGAATGGGCTGGCCCGTCAGCTGACTGCACTCGGGAGGAGGCGGCCACAGCGCTGTCCCTGTGGGTCCGCCTGACCTGCAGGCATCGCTCACTCCTTCTTGAAGATCCTCTTGGCTTCTACCCCTTCGTACGTGTAAGTCTGAAAGGTGTGAACAGACAGGAGGTGTTAACAGCATTAAGATTTAAGGCTAAATTAAGAAAAAGATTAGATTTGATTCATATAATGTTATTGCTTTGAAGTGAATTCATTGTGTTTGTCCTTGTTCTTGATAGCAGCATTTTGTACAGATACAGAACACACCTAATTAAAAACATTCAGTTTGCCTGGCTGGCGTGGCTCAGTGGTTGAGCATCGACCTATGAACCAAGAGGTCCCAGGTTCGATTCCCAGTCAAGGCACGTGCCCGGGTTGCAGGCTTGATCCCAGTGTGGGGCATGCAGGAGGCAGTCCATCTATGATTCTCTCTCATCATTGATGTTTCTCTCTCCCTCTCCCTTCCGCTCTGACATCAATAAAAATATGTTAAAAGAAATAAAAAACATTCAGTTTGTAATAACATTTCAGTTAAAATAGGCATCGATGTATTGGACATAGATGTAAGTTCTCTTCAATACATAGGCATCAGAAAGGATGTATACTGTTAAAATCAGAAGGTTTATGAGAGTAATAGTGTGGTTATGGAGCTATAACTTGAGAACCACAAGGATAAAATTGCTGTCGTGTAGTTACTTGGCTTTGGGAAGCATTATCATCGGTTACAACTCACCTGGACCAGCTCACCACCCACGATTTCTCGGACGGCGTGCAGTTCCTTGCCGTTGTCCACCCGCTTGAATCTCCCGACGAGCTTATCTCCCTCCAGGCTCCAGGTCCCCTACAGAACAGGAAAGTCACAGGAATGAAATGGACCGCTGCGGTCGCCCACGTGTCAGGCGCTGCTCTGAGTCAGGTGGGTGGACGTCTCGCATCTTCACAACCACCCCGTGAGGTGGCTGTTGCTCTCCCTCTCACAGGTGAGAGCACCAAAGGGAACCAGCCAGCCCGGAGTCAGACTGACCACAGCTGAGCTGTCACGCAGCCCCACGCGCTGGCTAGCAAACCCGCCTGAGAGCAGAGCGTCTGAACCTCTCTGTGGTTCTGGTCAGTTCCAGGGCCGGGCTGGCACCCCCGCTGGCTTTAGTTATGGACTTGTTATAGGAACTTTATAAGGGCCACAGCGGGTCAGATGCTAACTAACACTTTCATCGTCACTGCAAGCATAGAATTTAACTAGAAAAAGTCCGAGGACAGAAAAGTTTTCAAAAAATCAGTTGAAACATGACTCCCTAAAATTTAGTATCTTAAACATGACACGATATGAGCTACGGTTAGCATTAGACCTTTCCCTCTCTCACTCACTCATTCATAATTATTTTATTATTTAAATTACACTTATTAAACGTCTGTGATGTCTGGTTAGAGAGCTAAATGTTCTGATTGTGTCAGGTATGGAAAGTTGGTCTATGAATAGGTCTAGAGTCAGTCATTCAACGGACTTTTTCTAATTCTTATTGTTCAGTCCCGGTTCCTTACAGATATGGGTGGAAAGAAAAATGTATTCAATCCTCCCTCTGTAGCTGTGTGATATGCAAGGTGGTGAACTCATAAGTGAGCGAGACCCGCCTTAGCCAACCCCCAGGGATGGGCAGCGGCTCCCGGGCTGGGCAGGGAAGCCAGAAGGCATCGTATAAAAATGTCTCACAGTGAGTTCCGTGCCGTCCGCGAGGCTGTAGTTGAAATTCACACCGAGCTCGAAAGCGATTTCGGCGGTCCGGAAGGCACTCGATTCCTTGATGGTGAACTTGCTTCCTTCCTGGCTGATGATCAGCTTCAGGTTGTCGTGGGCAGCCAGCTTCCTTTTCACCACGTTGATGCCTGCAAGCCGGAGGGTGCAGTGAAGTCAGCACCAGTTCCGCCTTAACAGCCTCTTAACAGCCTCACCTTTC
>NW_005371463.1:291380-293414 GCF_000412655.1 Myotis brandtii
CCCTAGGGCGCAGCCTTGCAGACTGGCAGGGGCTTCTGCAGAGAAAGTCCCCGCCCAGCAGGTCCTGAGCCCTGACAAGCTATTCTCCCCAAATTTGTGAAAAAATAAACGGAGCATGGAACTACAGAACCTTAGAACTAAGCAATTTATAATAATAAAAGGGTAATATGCTAATTAGACCAGACATTCTTCCTGATGAAGCCTGGGTGGAGGAAAGCCAGACCTGGTCCCAGGTGCCTGCCGGCGGCTGGAGGAGGGAAGCCCAGGTCCTGGGTGCTGGAGGGAAGCCGGTGCCGGCAGCCGGGAGTAGAAAGGCCTACTCTTGCATGAATTTTCATGCATCGGGCCTCTAGTTTAAATAAAATGATCAACCTTTTTGTCTCAGAGTTAAACCAAATTCCAGATATGACCAATGAAGGTTTAAAATGACATTCATCCATGTGTAAGGATATACAACTTTAATTCTACAAATACAGGATTCTTTTCTTACTGCAATTCTACTTTCCACAGTGGCTTCAGATTGTGACCTTCGTCATTATCTTTGCTTTCTGAGGCATTTCTGACTGTCACCGAAATGAGGAAGTCAGCCATTACTGCAGTCAAGGTCATTATCATAAAGCCTATGGATTCCGTAAATGGAGCTTCTGGCCCCTGAGCTGCAGGTCACAGTGGAGGCAGCTTTTACTTGTGGGTAATGACACACGTGTGTCTGCCCTTCTTGGGCAGCTTGTGGGCTGCCCGTGTGTTGGAACAGATATTAAAGCAGTTAAACTAAGGCCTCCTTGAGGAACCCTAGGTTGTCAGAGGTTATTCTGAGGTTATTGCCTCGGCCTGCAACTCCTGCTAGGACCCTCCCTCACTCTTCCATGACTTGGCATTGCGGGTCCTGGGACTCAATGCCTCAGGCCTGGGAGCAGTCATGCACCCCGCCCTTCCTCCCTTTATAGAAAGAAGCTGTGCAGGTGCACCCATAGGGCTCAGTCAGCTCTAACACGAGGAACATCTGGATCTTTCTGCGTCTCAGGGGACAGCACCCAAGGCCTTTCCTTCCACTAGTGACAGTGTGTCTCCAGCGGAAGCCCGGTGCTGGGTGTGCCCTGCTCTGCGCCAGCACGTGGCCAGAGTCCCTGGGGTCACGGGGTGAGGAAGACGGAAGCAAAAGAAGGAACCACGAAAGAGTGAGGCCCTTACCCATCTTCTCCATGAACTTGTCATAGTTGTCATTCCGGTCAATCTTCCAGGTTCCATCAAATGCCATGATGTCCGGTCGGGTCTGAACCTGTTGAGCGAGACTCAGGTCCGCCCCGAGGAGAGAATTTATTCTGTTTCTTATCTTAGAGCCAACCTCGCTGTGTGATGTGTAAGTTTAAAGTTCAGGAGGTCACCTCACCTAAGTTCACTGAATGCAAAGCAGTTTTTGTTCCTATAAATCCCTTAGTTCCTCTCCTGAAATCTCACTGAATTGAAACAGGATAAGCACGCCTGCTCTTTCTTAAACTACAACTTGAGGGACATTTGCTTAAAGAATTAGAAGGCATAGGATATGAAGGAAGGCTTTTTTGCTGTGAGGTTCAAAGTGCACGCTGCATCGGAGGTAATCTGGAGCATAAATCAAGTAACAGCTGGGCAGTGAGACTTAATGGCTACTCCGCTTTCTCAATAGCCACTTCCTTGTAAGTAAGGCTTTCTGGCCAAGTGCAGCTGCAAGACCAAAGTTAATAAGACACTGACACTGAAAATCCACTCGCTTTCAAACAAACGTGTCACTGCCCCGTTTTCTGGGGTTGCTGGGAGTTTGGGCCAACCCCTGCACCTGGTGCGGAGCCTGGCCCGCATGCAGACTCGGCCCTTGAATGGTGATGGGCCTGGGTGGGGGGGAAAAATTCAAGAGGCAGAAAGGAAGCCGGGTAACATGAAAACTCCCATCAGAGAGAGCCAGCTTCAAGGCTGTCACACCGCTAGCTGAAACCTTCCCTTCTCGGCTCTCCCTGCCCTGCCCTGCGCAAACCGGGCCCAGGAGGACATGGGACACAT
>NW_005371463.1:293425-298317 GCF_000412655.1 Myotis brandtii
GAGTGTTGCAGGGAGGGTGGGCAGGACTCAGCCTCTCCCAGCGCAGGCTCCCACCCACCAGGCTCAGGAAACCGTGAACTGTGTGCAGAGCGAGTTCACTGTGCAGCAGCTGAGCGCAGTGATCCCTGAAGACGGCTGTTGTGAAGGGACGTGACTGCTGAGCCCATCGTTACTGCTGGTCAGGGGAGCAGCTACCGGGCAAGCCCAGACCCCTCCAGGCCCGGGGAGCGATGGCCACACATCTGAGCAGACTGGGACTGGCCAGGCTTACATCTGCTGGTGCCCCCGGGGCCCCCTTACAGGGAGCTGCCCACTGTCCATTCCATCAGCCGGGCCATTGCAGGGCGGTGGCCACCAGCCCCAGGTGTGGCGTGGCGATCGCACCTGCTCTTGCCTGCCCATCCAGCCTCCAGGGCAGAGAAGGAACTGCGTGAAAGGGGCTTAGGGCTCCTGCTGTGTCTGTAGCCTCACCTCCCCTCCGCCCATGCAACCCCCATGCCCTCCAGGTGCTGTTACAGGCACTGCCCGCAGGCCAGGCTCCAGCCTGGGTGCTGTCTGCTGCGGAGGCCATGTGTCGCTGCCTCTCCTAGAGGCCTGCCCTGCGCCCATGAGGGTCAGCAGCCTCCCCAGGGCAGTGACCTCCGGGGTCTCAGTGTTGCTCAGAAGAGACACCAGAGACAGGCAGCCCAGAGACTGGGGGAGGCGGTGCCATGTTGGGGGCTCACCCCAGAGGGCAGGCTCCAGAGGTCATGGGTCCTTCCTGCCCTGCCCCCCCTCATGCCCTCCAGAGGCGGGAAAGGGCTTGGAGAGAATTGTTTACAGGGTCATTCATGGGAAGCAGCCTTGTCAGCCTCCCTCCTCCCTCAGCGCTTCGGAACCAGTGCTGGAGGGGGCTGAACTCGTGGAGGGGTGGGGGGGGGGGGGTCTGGAAAGTCCCGAGAACCCTGATCCACTGCAGCCCAGAGACTGAGGCCTGCGCAGGGCTGTCCTAGAGGCTGTGCCTGGAGGGCTGCTTGGTTTCCTCCCCGAAGACCATGAGTGGCAGCAGCTGGGGGGGAGGGGGGGCACCCGTGCAGCGGGAGGGGCCTTCTCACAGGACCTGGAGTGTCAGCCGAGTGACCTGCAGCCAGGGATTGTGACCTCCACCTCCTCCTTGACTCTAATCCCAGACGCCTCAGGATGCCTGTGTGTGTGTGTGTGTGGGGGGGGCTGCTCCTCTCCTGCCCGCACATGTGCCCCCCACACAGAGGCAGGCCAGTTGCAAGGTCTTTGCTCCTCACGCCACATCCCACACCCAAACCTTAGGTTTCCGTCTTTTTTTTTTTTTTTTAAGAAAAGCTTTTTTTTTGAGCCCATTTCCAACTGGCCATGACCTTCCAGCCTCAGCTATGACCTTCCAGCCTCAGCTATGACCTTCCAGCCACGGCCTCATGCTATCTACCTCCTCCCGGCTTGTCGTTATCATCTGTCCCCATCGCATGCTATCTGCCATCTACACTGCAGCTGGCTCACTGCCACCCGTGGCTTGCCACCACCCAAGTGACCCAAGTCCACGTGGAGAAGCCACTTGTCACTCTGGCCTCCCAGCTCCCGACCCATCACCTCATGCTTCATCTGCTGACACCCGGGCTGCATCTGCCATGGGCCCTGGTGGCAGCCCCTCCACCCTCGGTCACAGCTCTCGGCGCTCAGCCCCATTTTCCCCGCTGCGTGGCTGGGAGACATCCGTCAGCGTGGCCTCTTCCTCCCACAGGCCAGCCTCCTGGTTTATGCCCATTCTCCACCCAAGCAAGGTGCTGTTGCCAATAAGAAACCCCTCCCACTTTATCCTGTGCCAAGCAGGCGCTCCCCCACCCCCTCCCACCACGTCTCCATTGCACAGCTTTCCTCTGCCTGGAAACCCCACCCCTCGCCCCTGCTTTTCTCCTAACACCCGCTCGGCCTGTAAGAAGCCGCTCAATGCCACGTCCAATAAGCCGGCCTCGCACTGGCCGCCTGCTTGTGGCCAGGCTAACCTCGCACCTGCTGCTGCCTCTACGTGGACCGTCCTTCACACTCTTGGGTCGCGGTGCTGGCAGCCTGTTTCTCCAAGAGACGCCCAGGTGTGAGGGTAGAGATGCCCCGAAACGTGCAGAGATTCACGTGAGTAGCTAACGGTGAGTAACAGCAGCAGGGCCCGCGCTGGCTGCTCCGATTCTAGGGGGTTCCCGCCCTGCAGCTGAATTGAGGGGTTCCCTTCTCAGGCCCCCCCATTGCAGATACTTGGTCTCAAAGCTGGTTGGAGCCATAGCTTACATACTGTTTTGTAAACACTTTAAAAATGAACAACTATCATAACATTTTCCCATTTCATTAGATACTCCTTTACATCATTAAAAAAATTTTAGCCCAGCCATGCGTGGCTCGGTGGTTGAGCATCCACCTATGAGCCAGGAGGTCATGGTTTGATTCCTGGTCTGGGCACATGCCTGGGTTGCAGGCTCCATCCACAGTAGGGGCTGTGCAAGAGGCAGCCGATCCATGATTCTCTCTCATCATTGATGTTTATATCTCTCTCCCTCTCCCTTCCTCTCTGAAATCAATAAAAATATATTTAAAAAAAGAAAAAAATTTAAATTATAGGTTAAGGAGTGGTCAATGCATGTAAGAAAGTGCTGGAAACCAAGATCAACAGTAATTAATATAAATGCGACAAGTCCAACAGAAGGCTGACCTGAACTCCTTTGATATTCACAGGGTGAATTTGTATTTTATTACCTATTGCTGACTCAATGGCCTAAAGCCCCAAAACTCCCCCCAAACCTGATAACCTTACTGTTTACTAAACATTACCATTGATATGTCTGTTTGCATTCCTAAAGGTAATTGTGTCTTCTAGTAAACGAAAGCATCTGGGAACGGAGACTCAGTGGAACTTGACTACTACAGTTGAGTTTTTCCCTGGCTTCCCCCCATAATTTCAAAATCAATATTTCTTGTCTTGTGTGTCAATTTGCGTGTCTGCTCTTTTTCCAAGCCTTTGAGCCCGAAAGCCACGCTGGCCGTGCCCTTTCACAAGAAAGTATTAAGAGGCATAAAGAAAACAATGAGTCAAGGACTCCTAACCCTACCAGCTGGACAGAACTGTGGCAATGTATAGGATTCTGTTAGCTTGAAGTGTGCGTGTGTACACTCACACACATGTATGTGCATATTTCATATGGTCTCACGCACACAGGTGTGTGTATGTGCGTACACACATAGCTTCATTTGGCACCAAATACAGGAGGGGTTTGGGAGACCATCGGGAAGAGGAAGACCGAGAGCAAGACTGGCATGGAGAGAAGCAGCAGCAGGTAGCGACGCCCAGGCGGCGGGCAGAGGAGCTTAGCCAGCAGACCATGGTGCCAGCAGGGCGGTGTGGGCCCTATCTCCCTGCAGCATCAGGGCAGGATCGCTCCTCAGGGCGCTGCTGTGGGACAGGGACCTTTGAGGTGCAGATAAGGCCCTGCACACCTCAGTCAGTCGGACATTGACCTTTGCCCCCAGCAATGCTACTACCCTTGGCAATGGCCATCTGCTTCTTAACTCACCCGCTGATAAGGACTGGGCTAGTCTAGATAGAATCACTCTCCTTAACCACTTAATTGGCCTTTCACTTGCTGCTTATCCCTCCATCCCTCGACCATCCTCCTGTGATGCAAGTTGAAGAGCTGCAGCCTTGGAGTTGGAACTAAAATGCAAGTTCCTTTTTGCCCTCGGGGAGAAGTGTCTTTCTGGGGCGGCATAAAAACGCGCAGCCCTGTGTTTTCTGACCCTGTGAGTAACCAACGCTCTCAGGGCCCTCAGGGGCGGAGGTCCCTCCCGCCAACCTCCGAGGGCGCGACTACCTTGAGTCCTAAGGTCATGGCTTTAATCTAACATCAGTCACATTTTTAATTCCGTGTTTAGAAGGGATCTGCCTACTCAATTAAAGCATACTTTACCCTGCCTTCAGTTAAGACATCTCGTCCCCACCTGGCACCCGCTGCCTCAGAGGGCCAGGCTGCAGGTCCCCCAGCCTCCTCAGGGAGGAGAGGGCTGAGAACCTTCCTTCCTGAGGGCCCCAGCGGGGAGTGGGGGGTGGGAGGGGGCAGGAGGTGCCCTCTGACTGCTCCGGCCCTCACACCTGCTTCCACTAGCAGGGCCTCCTCTGCACATGCTCACTGCCAGCGCCTGGCTTCTGCCCGCAGCAGCGCATCCCAGGGCCGCCTACTCCAGGCAGCCCTCCAGCCTCTTAGACAACCCTCTTGCCCAGATATTCTGCCTCCCGCATCCATGTCGTTGCTGGCCTTTGGGTACTTTGAGCCTCTGCTGGAGGAGGGAGGTGCCTGCTCAGCGCCCACCCTGCGGCCTGTCACAGCTGCTCAGCGCCCTGAGACTGGGGGAAGCTAGTGAGGCACTCACTTCCAGTACAGAATTGGGGGTGGGGTGGGGAGGGAGGGGGGCAAAAAACTCAGCAATCAAACTTTGTGCCAAAGACAAAGAAAGGCACATCATGCAGGCTCTGGCGATTTTTTTGGAAACTTCTTTTCTCTTTTTTTGTTTCTTTTTTTAAAATAAATCTTTATTGTTCAGATTATTATAGATGTTCCTCTTTTTTCTCCCCATAGCTCCCCTCCACCTGGTTCCCACCCCACCCCATACCCTTACCCTCCGCCACTGCCCTCATACATGGGTGTAAGATTTTTGTCCAATCTCTTCCCGAACCCCTCACACCCCCTTCCCCTTGAGAATTGTCAGTCCACTCCTGTTCTATGCCCCTGATTCTATTATATTCACCAGTTTATTCTGTTCATCAGATTTTTTTTAAAATATATTTTATTGATTTTTCACAGAGAGGAAGGGAGAGGGATAGAGAGTTAGAAACATCG
>NW_005371463.1:298941-299413 GCF_000412655.1 Myotis brandtii
TTGAAGTTGTCCCAGAGGCTCCTTACACTATCTTCATATTTTTGGATTCTTTTTTCTTTTTGCTTTTCAGGATGGTATTTTTTGCTTCCTCGTATTTCAAATCTTTGACTTGATTCTTGGTATCCTCTAGTCTGCTGTTGGATCTCTGTATATTATTCTTTATTTCAGTCAGTGTATGCTTAATTTCTGACTGGTCCTTTTCTATTCTTTTGGCATTCTCATTAAGATCCTTGAAGGTCTCACTAATTTTCTCGGAGGTTTGTAGAAGATTCTCGAGTAACCTTATAACTGTGGTTTTGAACTCTATATCTAGTAGTTTGCTTTCCTCCATTTCTGTCATTTGTGACATGTTTCTTTGTGTCCGTATTTTGGCTGATTCCCTGTGTTGATAGAGTGGCTTTGTGTGCTAGGTGTCCTATAGGGCCCAGTGGCTCAGCCTCCCCAGTTACCTGAGGTGGACACTCTTGGTGCA
>NW_005371463.1:299736-305355 GCF_000412655.1 Myotis brandtii
TCCACCCAGCAGGAGCTACAGTGAGATCTGCAGATTTCTCCTCTTTGTTTGGGGTTTGGAAGTTTTGGAGCTCTCTGACCCAGCTGCAGTTTGTTACGTTAGGCTGCGAAAGGACTGGTGATTCATTTGTGCCACAGCTTGGGTGGGGTTGTAAATTGGGTGGGGCGGGGTCTCAGAGAATCACCAGGGCGGAGCAAACAGTGATGGCTGTCCGTCAGCTGTCTCCACATCTCCGGGTCTCTGTGTCCCCGAGTCCCCGAGTCCTGCACCCCCACAGTAACAATGATCCCTGCAAGCAGCTCTGCGAGAAAGCCACCCTCGCTTTCTGACCCGCTGCCAGACAGTCCAGTTTCTCCCTATAGGAGTCTGGGTCCTCAGAGTCTCACCGGAAATGAGTTCAGAGCAGTCAGGAGCTTGTATCTCCCTTCTGATTGAAAACAACCGCACACTCAGTTGCAGCCTGTTTCGCGTGCCTCCACACCTCCTACCCAGTCTCAATGTGCTTTTTTCTTTCCTTCTAGTTGTAGAAACTTCCACTCAGCCAGCTTTCCCATGGCTCTGGATGATAGCTGTTTTGTCTTTTAGTTGTTGTCTTAATGTGGTTGTGGGGGGGGAGCACGTACAGGTATATACCTTATGCTGCCATCTTGGTTCTCTCTGGAAACTTATTTTCAAAAAAAAGATTTTTTTTTACAGCTGGCGCACTAAACAGGTAATTTACTCAATAAATATTTGTTATCTATTTAGTTTATGACACACAGAGCGATTATTGGTGCCAATGGTCAAAGATACCTCAACAGTCGCTGGAGGTACCTCTGGCCCATCCTGTAACAGGGTACGATGAGCACGGGGCAGGCGTGCCCATGGGAAACCCCTGGTGGGTGAGGCTGAGGGACCCGGCGGGCGGGGTGCAGGGTCACTGGGGCTGTGCTCTGTGGGGATCTGGGACTGGATGGGCCTTTAGTGCTGTCCCTCACTTAGATGGGGTTGGGTCCTTGTCCCCCCTTGAGCCAGGTGGCCCCTCAGGGGTGGGACAATTTCTGGGGAGGCCCATCTGTGAGCTGACACTTGCCAGCAACCTGGCACCTGGCGTCTGCCCAGGGAGGAGGCAGAGGTGACCCTGAGGAGGGGCCCACAGCGACCTCTGCAGTCGGCCTCGTGCCCCATAAGACCAACCGCCTCATCTAACAGGTGCACCCACCTGGGAACGGCTCCTCCAGGCCCTGCTGGTCTCTGTCTGGGAAAAAGGAAAGGTTAGTGGGAGGGACTATTGAGCCTCCTGGTGGCAGCTGTCCTTGTGGTCACCACTGCTAATCCCACCCCTGCCCCCCAGCCTCCTGCCCTGGGGCTCCCCTGGGGCCCTGGCACCCTGGCCATCGCCCCTCCCACCCCGAGGCTGCTGAGCTTCCCTGTTTCTTCTCAAACTTTGGGGAGAAGTCCTAGAGCCACTGTGTTCACCTCCGCCCTCCCTTTTATCTCATGTAAGATAAGGAATGACGGGGGTGTGACTGGGATGGAGGGGTGACTTGGGGAGGTCGGATGGAGGACTGGACAGCATCAGTGAGGAGCATCCCTGAGAGCAGCTGCCTGCACTCTGGTCCTAGGCCCCGTGGGTGGTAGGACTGTCACTCAGGACAGCATGCTGAGGGGGTATGCAGGCCTGGGCGGTGGGAAGCCTGGGAAGGTGTGTGCAGCCCTGAGAAGTGGTTGGGGGGTGCGGGGTGGGGGGTGAGACCCTGGGAAGGAGTGTTTAGGCCCTGAGAGGTGGTGTGGGGTGGGGACCCTGGGAAGGTATGTTTAGGCCCCGGGAGGTGGCTGGCGGGGGGGCGGATGGGGTGGCTCCTGTGCTCTCCAGTGGTCAGTGGCCTGAGTGACATCTCAGAGACCAGGGTCGGCCCACTGGGCACCTTGCACTGGGGCAGCATGGAGGTGGGAGGGGAGGACCCCCGCCCCTGTTGACCTGGGGGTTGTGGTCCATCAGGGAGGATGCGACTGCTCTGAGGGGGCAGCTGACGCCAGGGGCCTGCTGAAGCCCAGGTGAGAGAGGAAGCACTGGGACCAGCCACTGCCCTGCCCCCAGGGCCTACGTGTCCCCTCCCTGCAGAGGGAGCTGCTGCCTGTGGGGAGAGAGGGGAAGTCCTGTAACCTGAGAGGGAGGGGGGAGGGAGCAGGGTCTGGGGCAGTGAGAGGAAGGCGGGGTCTCAGCATCTCACACTCAGGGAGCATTGGAGCAGCTGAGGTTGAGGTGGAGGTCAGAGGTCGGCCGGGACTCGTCTGCAGATGCTGCTTTGGCCTGGGAGCCGCAGGCAGGAAGTTAGTGACATAACACAGGCCGGATGGGACCCTTGGAGAGGAGAGGGGGCGCAATGGCTCTGTGCGCAGGCGTGGGCTCAAGGTCACCTCAGAACAGTACCTGTGACCTGTGGTGAAGCGCTGAGCCTCGGCTCTGAAATCGGGGGTAGGGGGGCACCGCCAGCTGCACAGAGTCGCTGTTGGGGGCGGGGGGGGGGACAGCGCAGGGACCCACGGGAAAGGGCTCTGCAAGCGCGAACATGACACAAGTTGAATTCATTCTGGATGTGGTTTCAATAGTCACGTGGCATCTCAGCGGGAGAGCTTTTGTTTTTCCTTCTGGGACAGAAACCCTCCGTCAGGAGGCCCCCCCCCCCCCGAGACCCTAACCCGGGTAGAGCCTGCTCCCCTCTCCTGGCTGCGGGCACTGGGCGTTGTTTACAGCCTCCACTTCAGCAGGTGCACTCTCTGCCCCTCAGAGCAGGCAGCGTGTGTGACAGCGACCTGTGCTCCGAAATTCCCTGTCCCGGGGGACCGTGACTGGGTGACAGACAGCCCAGACCCTCGTCCTGGGAACAGGGCCGCAGCACCTGTCGCGGCCGCAGGAGCTGTGCAGCATGACTGACTGCTGAGCATCTGAAGTGGAAGGTCGTCCGGACCACCTGGGTGGGCCTGGTGTTGCCACAGGAACCTTCCGAGAGGGAGACAGAGTCAGAGAAGGAGACCCGAGGGTGGAAGCAGAGGCCGGGCGTGTGTGTGTGTGTGTGCGTGTGTGTGTGCGCGAGCGCGCGTGTGTGTGTGTGTGTGTGTGTGTGTGTGTGTGTGTGTGTGTAGAGGGGGGGGAGGACATGGAGGGTACCTATTAGCTTGGAGGAGGAGGAGAAGGAGGGGGAGGAGGAGGAGGAGGAGGAGGCCAGGGCTGAGCGGGGCCCCTGAAGCACAGGGCAGGGGCCACCACAGGAGGCAGGCTGTTTTTGAGGCTGGGTTTTGAGGCTGGGTTTTGAGGCTGGGTTTTGAGGCTGTTTTTGAGGCTGTTTTTGAGGCTGGGTTTTGAGGCTGGGTTTGAGGCTGGTTTGATCTGAAAGGTGAGATGCTGTGTCAGTTGTTCTAAGTCCATACATTGTGGTCATGTTACACGCAATGGGAAATGAATATGGTTTTGAATGGAAATTTGGAAACTTGAGTCCGAAGAGGAATTCCCACACTTTGTTGTCCAGCTGGTGCATGTGGGGTCCGTCCCCCGGGCAGTGTCCGGGCCATGTGCTCAGCGTGTCCCCACCAGGCGTGCCCCATTCCCACTCCCTGAGCGCCCGCAGCAGGGACAGCTCAGCGCCGGGCCTTCAGACCTGTCTGCGTGGAAACAGCGCGGGTCTCGTCCCTGATGCACTGACCCTGCTGATCGCTCAGGATGCCGCCCGCCAACAGCTTCCCTTCCCAGGACTCAGCATCCCTGTCACCCCAGCGGACGGCGGAGAACGGGCAGGAGAAAAGACGAATGCTCGTGGCTGGTCATGCTCCATCGGCTTTTCCAACAGCAGCCCTGGTGGCTCAGGGGTGAGTGGCGGCCCAGGCACCAAAGGGTCTAGGGCTCGATTCCTGGTCAAGGGCTGGTACTGGGTCGCAGATTCGACACCCAGCCTGGGTCAGGGTATATGCAGGAGGCAGCCCATCGATGTGTCTCTCTCACATCAATATTCCTCTCTCTCTCTCTAACCCCCCCCCTCCTCTTCCCTTCCCTCCACTCTCTATAAAAATCAATGGAAAAAACATCCTTGGGTGAGGATTAAACAAAAACAAACACACACACATAAACACAAATCCTCAAACCGCCCCCCCCCCGTGCCCCACACCACAAGAACAGATCTTTCAGCCACATCTTTCTAGCCCTGCACAGGGCCACACCATGGCGCTGCTAGTCTGGGGTCACTCAGGGTGGACTTCACCCGCCGCCTAGGAGGAGGAGGGAGCACACTCTATCCCTAGAACCTCACAGCTGTGGCAGGCCCAGGAGAGATGGTGGACGCCAACCAGAGGCAGGGGCAGCGAGGGAGAAGGCCGTGGGCCCGGCAGAGCGGCTGTCAGGAGCCCTGGCGGGAGCTAGGGCAGCGCTCCGAGGTCCCCGAAGTCATGGGTGGGAGCAAGCTAGTTGGGAAAGGAAGTGTGTTTCTTACAGGAATTTGCTGGATCGGGTCACGTAAAGCCTGAATCACTCCCGCTGGGCAAGGGGACACAGGGCGGGGACATGACATGGCTCTAGGAGTAGTCACTGCAGGAGACAGCATAGCCCATGTCCATTGCTCCCTGGACCCCCTCCCAGCGACCCCTCAGCCATGCAATCTTGTCCCTTAGTTTAGAAAGAGGCATCGAAAATGTGCCCGTGGGAAGCTATCAGATGACTGAGTCAGCTTAGTTGGTGTTTATCACATGCACACACACACACACACTCACTCACACACACACTCACACACACACTCATACACACATACTCACACACACTCACACACACTCACACACTCTCTTTCTCTCTTAAAATGAAGCAAGTGGAGAGGGAGATCATACATGACAATTAGATCTCTTTTTTAAAAATATTTTTTTATTGGTTTCAGAGAGGAAGGCAGAGGGAGAGAGAAACATCAATGATGAGAGAGAATCATGGATCGGCTGCCTCCTGCACGCCCCACACTGGGGATGGAGCCCACAACCCGGGCATGTGCCCTGACAGGGAATCAAACCGTGACCTCCTGGTTCATAGGTCGACGCTCAACCACTGAGCCATGCCAGCCGGGCTAGCCAGATCTCTTTGATGCAAATATTTTGATTCCATTCATAACTCCCGTGGATTTCAATTTTGAACAAGTGGTTTGTGAAATGGAAACATGTCACGTTGTTCCTTTCGAGGCTGAATGTAGCTTGAAATCAGAGCATCATCTCTGCCCATTCAATGTGTTTGTCCACTCACTCTCCTGTGGCTTAAACACAGAGTCGCCCCCACACCGGCCCCTGTCACTCAGGGCCCATCGGATGGGAGGCAGCACAGCCAGCCGCAGGATGGGGTGCAGAGCTGCCGGCTGCTCTTCAGTGAGAGGGAGCCTCGGGAAGGGGTGTCGAGGGTCAGGGGGACCCTCCCGGTGGTCAGTTATTGTTCACTTGGAGAAAATCACGAAGAAATATCACTGGACAAAGGGCAGCCAGTCTTCTTTCTCCATTGATTTTTCCCATTTATTTCTCCTTTGCTAGTAAAACCTTTTTCTTTTTATTATTATTTTTTAAAATATATTTTTAGTGTTGATAGTATTATAGATGTCCCCCTTCCCCCTTTTCCCCCTC
>NW_005371463.1:305405-311588 GCF_000412655.1 Myotis brandtii
CATGGGCTGTGCCTATCTATACTAATAAAAGGGTAATATGCTAATTAGACTGGGAGACCTTCCAGACGTCCTTCCGGACAAAGCCATGGTAGCAGGGCCAAGGCAGAGGCAGTTAGGTGTGATCATTTTGTTCATTAGATTCCACAAATAAGTGAGATCATGTGACATTTGTCTTTTTCAGTTTGGCTTATTTCACTCAGTGTGATATTTTCCAGCTCCTAAAAACTTTTTAAAAGCAGCTCTATTCACTGTTTGTGCCGTGTGCGTGTGTGTGTGCGTGTGTGTGTGTGTGTGTGTGTGTCTTTGGGGAGGGGGTGGAGAGATGATCATTTTTAAATACAACTCAAACTCTGGGGCCCTCTAGTGGCCCGGAAGCCTGAACTCTGGCTGCAGGCGAGCTCCGTGTACTTGGCCTTCAGCCCTGACATGCAGGCCCAGCCCCTCGGCCATGGGAAGGGGCTTGTCTAGGCAGAACCTACGAGGCCTGTGACCCTGAGCTGAACCCCACCTCCCGCCTCTGCCCCGCGCTGGAGGGCCCTGTGCTCGAGGAACAAAAGGGTCACTGTGGATCCCAAATACACCAATCTGCAGGGTGAGAGACGCCCATCTCTACGCTTCCAGGTGCCCACCTGACCCACCACCCATGGACTGGGGGCCTCTTACAATGAAAAACTAAAAGGAGGGCTGAGTGGAGTCGCACCTACTTGGAAACTGGGCAGCTGGGCTGGGATCCAGCCCATGTACGTGGCCAGCATCCCCCCGACGCCTGCACCTCTGTGGCATGAGGCTGGGCCCGTCCTCCGGAGCGTGGCTGGGCTCTTGGAGTGAGATGGGGAATGTGGCCGCAGTGGGTGGCAAAGGACACTGTTAAAAAGAGAAATGCTGCCGAGAGGAGTCTGGGCTGGGGAAGGACTTTTCCCAGCTGGCAGGACCCAAGTTAGCAAGGTCTAAAGCAGCCGTGGGCAAACTATGGCCCGCGGGGTGGATCCGGCCCGTTTGAAATGAATAAAACTAAAAAAAAAAAAGACCGTACCCTTTTATGTAATGATGTTTACTTTGAATTTATATTAGTTCACACAAACACTCCATCCATGCTTTTGTTCCGGCCCTCCGGTCCAGTTTAAGAACCCATTGTGGCCCTCGAGTCAAAAAGTTTGCCCACCCCTGGTCTAAAGTCTCTCCATCTCTTCGACCCATTCCCGCTGCCTCAAATCCACACCCAATAACCACTCCACACTCATGCGTGGCTGTTCATTCTTTCTTTTATTTTTACAAAGCGTGGCAACACGAGGGGACAACGCACAGTGAGGAGCCGCCCTCTGGGGGCAGCCCTGACTGTGGCCTGTAGGGCTGGTCCCCGAGAGGACGTGCCTCTGAAATGCTTCCTCCGGTGGAGGTGGGGGTGGGGGAGGGGAAGATGAGAAATCAACACCCACAGTTATTCAAGTGGACTTAACCGCTAAACACAATATACACAGTACCTCCGTTATCCTAGTACAAAAATAGTGCCAGAAACTATATATTTGTTCAAATATGTTGAAAAGGTATAAGAATACAAATAGATATTAACAGTGGCTAGTGATGATTCATCAGGTTTTCTTAAACTGTAATAGAAATTTCTATTTCCCACTATTTACACGGCTTTCAACAGCATTCGTTCGGACGTGTCTCCACAGGCTTTGAGGAGGGTGTGGACGGCAGCGTGAGCTGCCGAAGGGCCCCCATGTGCATGGGACAGGCTGTGGCCAGCAACCTGGGGACGGTGCAGCACAGGCCCCACCCCAGCAGCGGCGCCCTCGGGGCCGGCGACAAGCTCGCAGGAAGACAGGTGTCTTGATGGATCTCCTAAGGTCCAGGTGAGGAGCTCCTTGGAAAATGCATGACCACAGGTTATCGATGAAAACAAAAGTGACACCATGGGACACAGGCAGGCTCAGCGCTGAGCTGGTCCCACCAGCGCCGCCCACGAGGCTGGGAGCCAACGAGGCTGCTGTGCTGTCTCCTCAGTGGCCTGCTCCTGGCGCGTGGCAGGGACTGAGGCGGACACAGGTCAGCAGGGACTGTGACAGGGACCGGGGCGGGGACCGAGGCGGACACAGTTCAGCAGGGACCATGGTAGGGACCGAGGCAGACACAAGTCAGCAGGGACCGAGGCGGGCCAGGCAGAGTGGCACTGCCCCCATGTAAGCAGGCGCTCGGGGAGGCAATGGCGGGGCCACGGTTTCCTTCTCTCATCGCCAAGGATCTCAGCATGAAGCAGAGCAGCATCGCTTGTGCGGCCGTGAAATGTGAGGAGCACAGATGATGAGAAACACAGAAAACGTGAAATCCACGGGGTCCAACACGCGTGTTCTGTGCCGGACACAGGCAGGTCCCGGCGAGGCAGGCTCGCAGCTGGGCCCGTCCCCCCGGAGCTAGCACTCCAGCAGGTTCCCACGCTCCAGGCCAGCAGGGCTGGGAGGAAACCGCTGGGGATTAGGAGACAGGCGACCACCTCACGCCCGGCTGTGCTCTGAGGCCACGCTCAGCCCGAGTCCCCCACGCACCAGCCATCTGGTCTGCGTGAGCAGCGAGTGAGCGCGTGTCTCTGAGGAGCCACCCGTGGGATCACAGCCCTGTGGCCGTGTGTCTCGTGCAACAGTGGTCTTGGCTGCTGGGCGGACAGAGCAGCCGCTGCCTGTGACATCCTCGGGGAGACAGAGGCTTCGCCCGAACACAGCGCCTCTGTGTCCGGGCGACAGAGGTTGTGACCCACATGAGTTCACACAGGATCGTGGCCGGCAAAGCCCATGCTCTGAAAAGTACCTGGCCGGGCACGTTCACAGATTCAAACAGCTGAGTGAGCAGTGGGGGCTCGGGGGCTGACCATGGAAATGAAATAATGGTGCAATGTCACTCAGCTAAAACCACACCAACCGCTTTCTCTGGAGCAGAGCGCATGCTTGCTGGTTTGGGTGATAGACACACAGGGGAAGGCAGAGGCCTACACCAGGGGGGCAGGCGGAGGGCTACAGCTGTGAGCACATGAAACAGTGTTTTCTTGTAGCGTGACTTACTAATTGCTGTATTACTTCCCATACCAACAACTACTGGCCCACCCTGGACATGTATTTCCCACCTAGGAAGCGACAGGAAAGGAAATATTCACATGAGAATGAAAACTTTGTGCCACATACCAGGTAGGAGCCCATGTATGGAATGATTTTCCTAAAAATGGAGAAGTAAAATGGCTGGAACCAGCTCTAAAGAAGTCTTCTTCTGCAGGGACTACAGTGCCAGGCGTGGCACAGCCTAACTTCTAATTTCTAAATGAGTGAAGTAAAACCAGCGCATCTACAGGCAAACCGAACGGTTCCTAGCCTAAGTGTATCTCTCTGCCTGTTAAAACGGCCCCTCACACCCTCCCAGACTCATCTGCAGTGGCTTTTACGGTCTCAGTGATGTGTGGCGGGGGGGTCAGAACCGAAGCGTATGACGCAGATGGAGGCAGGGTCACAGGGCACGGTGACAAGTAGGTTATGAGAGACGCCACTTCAGACAGTGTTCCACGCTGAGGAACACGCGTACATGGGTGTGTGCACAGGATGCAGGTGTGTGATTCAGGGGCAGCCTGTGGCAGACACACCCGCGCCCCCAAGAGGTGCCTCGGCTCATCTGAATGACATGAGATAGAAATAGGGTCACATCCTGAACATACAAGTGTCATGACAATCACACACACAGCATCACGCAGTCCCTAACGCTGCAGACTGGCCTTTCTCACAGAGTGAAGACCGTAGATTTGCCCCCCCCCCCTTTTTAAACCTGAATGGTAAGAATGCAGATACATTATCCCAAGGTACACGTACATATACAACTTCACCTGCTGAGTGTTAGGCAGTTTAGAGGAAAATGCTACCCATGGGAACCTTGTTTCCATGAAAGCTTTGCTAATGCTGTTACCGGCCCCCCCAGAAACTTCCCTCCAAAACAGAAACTTGTTTGGGGTTGGGGGGCAGGTAACAAACCAAACAAACACCGCTCTTCCTGCTCAGTCCAGACATCTGCAGGGATTTGAGCGGATTATCTTTCTGGAAGCAGCTGCCTGCCCCCTCTGCGTCTCCAGTGCTGGATTGTGCACAGGAGCACACACTACGAGTGGAGCTCAAATACTAAAAATGTTCACAGGAAGCGAGAGACATGAATATACCAGGCCCAGGTCAGGGCCCATGGTTAGGGCACACGCCCACATTCTGTGATCCCAGGCGGACTGGTCCCACAAGCCCACACAGGGCACTGCCTCAGGCACAAAACAGACTGCTGACCCTCCCTCAGGTCTGAGTGTCCTGCTGCTGCCCCCGTGGGCTCATTTCCGGCCCATGTCCAGGTGGCCTTCTGCTGCCCTCTCCTATCGGCAGTCACATCTCATGCCAGCTCTGGGCTCCAACGGCAACTTGTTTCTTGATTTCCCACTGGGGTGCAAACCGGCCCCCTATAAACTATGCTGTACGATGAACCGATGATAAACGCTGAGGGAGTTACACACAAAAAAGGGGCAGAACTGGTGACCATAGCGTTTCCGAGTCACACTGCCTGTTGATAAGATCAGTGATGGTCAGTGAAACGACAATTCTGCCCTGCAGCACTTTCCATTGCTTAGGAGTTTTAACTGTTTTGTTAACATAATACATTGTTGACAAATAATCCCCTCCCCCTTTCACATCCACGCAGCCCCAACTTTTCTCTATCTTACGAAGGTTTTACATGTCATGGAATATATTCCATTTGCTCTGAGCCTATTTTTGAGAAAGAAAAGATTCCAAACATTCTTGAAAGGTCGGCGATTCTAAAACCACAAAACCAATCGCTTAAAATTCCCAAGCGAAACAGCCAACTGAACGCGAGACACAGCCCGCACTCTCAGCACCGATTCCTGCGTGGACCTGCGGTGGGGGGTCGATCCCGTGGTGGGGGGGCGGTCCGGTGCTTAGCGAGCCTCAGCTCGGTGGGCAACACACACACACAGGCAGGCAGGACTGCCCCCTGAAAAGTCCCCGTTGTGCTCTCAGAAGCTGTGCAAACACACCAGGCCACCGTGGAAGGGCACACGCAGCCTGTGCAGCATCCAGCAAGGCTGGGCCGTGCAGACCGCGGTCGCCAGCATCCTGCCCAGGGCCCAGGCGGTCAGCTGCGTGGGGCGGGGCCGCCAGCCCCGTTGACCAGTGTGTCCTGCTGCTCAGCCAGCGCCTGCCACTTCTGCCTGTTGTGCCTGCAGCCGTCCAGCAGGGGGGAGCAGTCAGGGGACACGCACGCCAGAGCCTGGGGAAGAAGAGAGAGCCGCCTTAGGGGGTGCTGGGCAGCAGCCCTCCCTGTGTGCTGGCCACACTGCTCATTGCGGGCAGCACGTGGCTTTTACAGGCTTCGTGATTACCCAGAGACCATGGTTGTGACACACAGAAGGTCCCCTGGGAGCGAGTCCGTGCTGAAACAGGGCGAACACGCATCACAAACCACAGCACTGGGCTGGGCGGCCCCGTGAGCTGCTGGCAGGGCAACAAGGCATTTTGCCTTTTTATGTAGCACAGACGTCGCCCCCTGCTTGCGACTGTCCTGGACACTCTGTTTATGCGTTTTTCTATAAAACTATAGGCCCAGTGCATGAAATTTGTGCATGGGGGGGGGTGGTCCCTTCAGCCCAGCCCACACCCTCTCCATACGGGACCCCTCAGGGGATGTCCAACTGTCGGTTTAGGCTCGATACCCAACCGGGCCTAAACCGGCAATTGGACATTCCTCTCACAATCCAGGACTGCTGGCTCCTAACCGCTCACCTGCCTGCCTGCCTGATTGCCCCTAACTGGCCCCCCTGCCAGCCTGATCACCCCTAACCACCTCTGCCTGCTGACCTGATCGCCCTTAACTGGCCCCCCCTGCTGGCCTGGTCACCCCTCACTGCCCCCCCTGCCGGCCTGGTTGCCACCAACTGTGCCTCCTACCGGCCTGGTTGCCCCATGCAGCCTGCTGTTCAGTTGTTTTGTCGCCCCTCACTAACCTCCCTGTTGACCTGGTCACCCCACACAGCCTGCTGTTCAGTCGTTTGGTCGCCCCTCACTAACCCCCCTGCTGGCCTGGTCACCCCCAACTGCCCGCCCTTGCTGGCCTGGTTGCTCCTCACTGCCCCCCCTGCTGGCCTGGTTGCTGCCA
>NW_005371463.1:315036-326573 GCF_000412655.1 Myotis brandtii
GACCCTTTCACAGGGGTCGCCTAAGACCATCGGAAAATACATATATAATTACATATTGTTTTTGTGATTAATCACTATGCTTTAATTATGTTCAATTTGTAACAATGAAAATACATCCTGCATATCAGATATTTACATTACGATTCATAACAGTAGCAAAATTACAGTTATGAAGTAGCAACGAAAATAATTTTATGGTTGGGGGTCACCACAACATGAGGAACTGTATTAAAGGGTCGCGGCATTAGGAAGGTTGAGAACCACTGCAAGCGCTTCCCTTATGATTTCTGTGGTTGTTCTTATTGAATATGTTGAATACGCCGGGTTTTGCTGCCTGCAGTTCCCACTGTCTAGGCTTTGCTGACTGTGTCTCGGATGGATTGGGCACCTGTGCCGTTTCTGTCACTGGTGATGAGATGTGGAACTCTTAGCTCTCCGCCGCACTTAGCTTGCTGCCCTGCCCTCCTGTAGCTCTCCGCCCACTGCCCCGCCCTCCTGTAGCTTCCCGCCACTCGTAGCTCGCTGCCCTGTCCTCCTATACTCTCTGCTGCTTGTAGCTCGCTGCCCTGCCCTCCTGTAGCTTTCCACTGCTCGTAGTTTGCTGCCCCACCCTCCTGCTGATTGGACGTTACGCATCATGGCATAACGACCATTTGCATATTACCTCTTTAATATATAGGACTAGAGGCCTGATGCATGAAATTCATGCACTTGGGGGGGTGGTCCTTCAGCCCAGCCTGCACCCTCTTGCAGTCTGGGAGCCATCAGTCAGACATCCTTAGTGCTACCGAGGAGGTGGAAGAGGCTCCTGCCACCACCGCTGCACTCACCAGCCGTGAGCTGGGCTTCTGGCTGAGCGGTGCTCTCCCTGTGGGAGCGCATTGACCATCAGGGGGCAGCCCTTGCATTGAGCGTCTGCCCCCTAGTGGTCAGTGCGCGTCATAGTGCCTGGTCGTTCCACCATTTGGTCGATTTGCATATTAACCTTTTATTATATAGGAATATAAGCACTATTTATATGGTTCCAAAGTTAAATCTACAAAACAAGCCTAGCGAAGCAGCTCTGGCTAGCATCTCTGTTCCTCACCCCTCTTTCCTCCTTAACTTGCCTTGTGGTTAATCCTTCTGTTTTTTTTTTCTCACATAAAATGCACCCTTATGATCACTCCATGATGGTTACAGATGATGCTCAATTCCTGTCCCAGCCGCATGGAACTCGTGGTGTAAAGTACTCGGCTTACTAGTCAGTATCCTGGGGATGAACTTTGGGCCGACGCTCTATCCACTGAGCCAAACCGGCTAGGGCTCTTCTTTGTTTTTCAGAAGTTCTTTAATATTAGTGAAATTAACTATCAGAAAGAAGTTGCAAATATTTTTATCAGTGTATCATGGTCTTTTGCTTTGCTTATACTATCTTTTGCCATGCAGAAGTTCTTAATGTTTCCATTTGTATGGAATCAAATGCATTCATCTTTTCCTGTAATGCTTTTGCATGCTGAGCCACAGTCCGGAAGGTCTTCTCATTCCTGGGCTGCAGAAGACTCCAGGGTTCGTATTTAGCACCCAGATGGCTTAATTCTCTGCATTGAGATCTCTGCTCCACACAGACCTTACCTTTGCAGACTGGATCCCACTCTGTCTCTCGCTATCTGGCTGTGGAGACAGGGAAGACATCCTCACACTATTTAAGTCTGCCCTTGCCCGGTTATTTTAAATGCCACCTCTACTGTCCACCAAGTGTTCTGCGTGGTGTCTAATGTTTTATGGACTCCGTGTCTGTTGCCCTCACCACCTGCTTTGATTACAGAGGTCTTACAGTGTTGCTTTGTAGGTCCGGACCCAGCCTCACCACTCTGCCTTCCCATGTGGAAGAAAGAAAAGGGAAATGAAAAAAAAAAAACACCAAAAAACCTGAGAGAAACCAAGATGGCAGCATAGGTAAACACTGGAGTTTGCTGCTTCAAACAACCACTTCAAAAATACAACTAAAAGACGGAACAGACATCATCCAGAACCACAGGAAGGCTGGCTGAGTGGAAATTCTACAACTAGAAGGAAAGAGAAAAGCATACCGAGACTCAGAGAAGGCACAATGCGGAAGTAAAATACTGAGGTGTGGAGGTGCATGTGGAGCGGGCTGGCGGCTGAGGGCGCAGTTGTCGTTTTCCATCGGGAGGGAGTCTCAGGCTCTGATCTCCAGTTCCTGGCAAGTCTCTAGGGACCCAGACTCATATGGGAGAAGCGGAACTGTCTGGCATCATTTGGAACCTGAGGGCAGCTTTCTCTCCAAGTGGCTTGCAGCGATTACCCGGACACTGAGAAGCAGAGCCTCTGAGGGCAAGTCTGAGAGCAGCCATAACTGCTAGCCCCGCCCTGTTGATCCCGTGGGTCCCGCCCTGCACTGAGAGCGGCCATAACTGCTCCCTCCACCCGCCCTGTTGATCCCGCCCCGCCCAAGCCCTGCGCAGAGCCATTTGCCGGATCGCCTCAGGCAAAGGCTAGATTAGCACCTCCCCAGAGGACAGAAGTTTTCCGCGGCAGACACAGCTGATTCACACAGCCAGTCGGCCTGGTGGTCAAATCCCTCTAGTATTAACTACAACAATCAAGGCTCAACTAGAACAAGACTGCGCACAAAGACCACTAGGGGGTGCACCAAGAAAGCATAAAAAATGCGGAGACAAAAAAACATGACAGAAATGGAGGATATAGAGCTAAAAAACGCAATTTTGAGGGCTTGCAATAAACTTTTGGAGAGCTTCACGAAAACTAATGAGACCCTCGATGCTATGATAAAGAAACTAGAAATTAAGCATACACGCTCTGAAATAAAGAATATTACACCCAATAGCAGACCAGAGGAGCGCAAGAATCAAGCCAAAGATTTGAAATGCGAAGAAGCAAAAAACACCCAACCGGAAAAGCAAAATGAAAAAAGAATCCGAAAATCCGAAGATAGTGTAAGGAGCCTCTGGGACAGCTTCAAGCGTACCAACATCCGAATTATAGGGGTGCCAGAAGAAGAGAGAGAGCAAGATATTGAAAACCTATTTGAAGAAATAATGACAGAAAACTTCCCCTACCTGGTGAAAGAAATAGACTTACAAGTCCAGGAAGCGCAGAGAACCCCAAACAAAAGGAATCCAAAGAGGACCACACCAAGACACATCATAATTAAAATGCCAAGAGCAAAAGACAAAGAGAGAATCTTAAAAGCAGCAAGAGAAAAAAAGTCAGTTACCTATAAGGGAGTACCCATACGACTGTCAGCTGATTTCTCAACAGAAACTTTGCAGGCCAGAAGGGAGTGGCAAGAAATATTCAAAGTGATGAATAGCAAGAACCTACAACCAAGATTACTTTATCCAGCAAAGCTATCATTCAGAATTGAAGGTCAGATAAAGAGCTTCACAGATAAGGAAAAGCTAAAGGAGTTCATCACCACCAAACCAGTATTATATGAAATGCTGAAAGGTATCCTTTAAGAAGAGGAAGAAGAAGAAAAAGGTAAAGATACAAATTATGAACAACAAATACACATCTATCAACAAGTGAATCTAAAAATCAAGTGAATAAATAATCTGATGAACAGTATGAACTGGTGATTATAATAGAATCAGGGACATAGAAAGGGAATGGACTGACTATTCTTGGTGGGGGGAAGGGGTGTGGGGGATGCAGGAAGAGATTGGACAATAATCGTGCACCTATGGATGAGGACAGTGGGTGGGGAGTGAGGGCGGAGTGAGGGGTGGGAACTGGGTGGTGGGGAAAAAGAGGAACCAATGTAATAATCTGAACAATAAAGATTTAATTAAAAAAATAAATAAAACCTGTTATGATTTTCATCAGAAAAAAAGAAAAGAAAATGCTGACCCTTCCCTGTTCCACTGTTAAAGGGATGCGTTAAAACCATCTCTAAGCTAACCAGAAGTGGTACTTACCAAAGTCAAACTTACCAACCGTGAGGTGTCCTCCTCCTTCACATACCTCACAAGTCTCATTAAGTGCTAATGAATCTTCCATGAAGAACACTTATGTTCAACTGCCTGCTTTTCATGCCACTTAAAAATGACATCATAATTTCCACTAATATGCCAGAAGCTGCCATGGAGAGTGAAGACATTCCTGACTTTGATTTTTAAGGGTTAATTGCGCGTCACTAAGTGACGTACCCGTTGCTGAATGGGCCAGGGCTTCGTGATGGCAGAGAGGTCACACGCGGTCATCAGCATCGCCCTGCAGGGGGGAGGGGGAGGGGAGAAGACCAGCAGCCCCGTTAGCTCTGAGCAGCACCTGCCCTCAGCAACAGCTCCCACCAAAAGGCGAAGTCAAAACCCTCTACCCAGGAATGGCAGTTTATAAAGATGAAGAAACAGGATTTACACAGAAATGTGGCTGATCCCGGTGGATCAGAGGATCTCTGTTTTGGTTACCCAGTGAAAGACTGGAATTTTCCCTAAAACCACCTCTGTTAGCCCCAGAGGGCAAAGGAGAGAAATCATTGCCATTGGGCAAATCATGCCCTTTCTATCATTATTTCCACCTGGGTATTCCATTCTTAGTGATCACGTGAAGAAAACACACTGATGACTAATGAAAAGCCATTGAATGGCAACAATACTACTGCAACACAAAACTCTGGCAACACACCCCACTGGCAACAAACCCCACAGGCACACACCCCACAAGCAAACACCCCACTTGCACACACCCCACTGGCAGCACACCCCAATGTCAAACCCGACTCGAAGCACTTCCAACTGTAAACACACTCTACTGGTCACACAGACTACCATAACACATCGTACTGTGACACAGCATACTGAAACACATCCTACTGTGACATAACCTACTGTGACACACATACTGATCACACAACCTACTGGTCACACAGCCTACCGTGACACAAACTACTGACAGAGCCTACTGTGACACAGCCTACTGCGACACATCCTACTGTGACACATAATACTGTGACATATACTACTGTGACACAGACTACTGTGAAACAGCCGACTGGTCACAAAACCGACAGATAACACAGGCTACTGTGACAGCCTACGGTGACACATCCTACTGATCACAAAGCCTATTGGTCATACAGTGTAATCTGACACAGCCTACTGTAACACAGCCTACGATGACAAAGCCTACTGTAACATAGCCTGCTGTGACATAGCATACTGGTCACACAACCAACTGGTCATAGCCTACTGTGACACAGCCTACTGTGACACATCCTACTGTGACATATCCTACTGTGACACAGCCTACTGGTCACATAGCCAACTGTGACACAGCTACTGTAACACAGCCTACTGTAACACAGCCAACTGTGACACAGCCTACTATAACATAGACTATTGGTCACACAGACTACTGGTCACAGCCTACTGTGACACAGCCTACTGGTCACACAGCCTACTGTGACATAACCTAATATGACACAGCATACTGTTCACACAGCATACTGACATATCCTATTGTGACACAGCCTATGGGTCACAATTCTACTGTTACATCTTAATGTAACAGCCTATTGGTCACGAAGCCTACTGGTCACACAGCATACTGGTCACACAGCCTACTGACACAAATCCTATTGGACGGTCTACTGGTCACAATTCTACTGTGACAGATCCTAATGTGACACAGCCTATTGGTCACAAAGCAAACTGTGACAGATACTACTGGTCACACAGCCTGATGGTGACACAACCTAGTGTAACGCAGCTTACTGTAACACAGCCTACTGTGACACAGCCGATTGGTCACACAGGCTACAGTGACAGAGTCTACTGTAACACAGCCTACTATGAAACAGGCTAATGGTCACAGAGCCAACTGTGACATATACTACTGTGACACAGCCTACTGGTCACACAGCCTACTGTAACATATCCTCCTGTGACACAGCCTAGAGGTCACACAGCCTACTGTGACAGAGCCTAAAAATCAAACAGCCTACTGTGACACATCCTACTGGTCACTCAGAATACTGTGACAGAGCCTACTGGTCACACAACCTACTGTGACACAGCATACTGGTCATAATTATACTGTGACACATCCTACTGGGCAGACAGCCTACTGGGAAATATTCTACTGTGACACAGCCTACTGTTCACACATCCTACTGTAACATAAGCTACTGTGACACAGCCTTCTGGTCACACAGCCTACTGTGACAAAGCCTGTAATATATCCTACTGTAACACAGCCTACTGGTAACACAGTGTACTGTGACACAGCCTACTGTTCACACAGTCTACTGTGACATATCCTACTTTGACACAGCCTACAGTTCACAGAGCCTACTGTGACATATCCTATTATGACACAATCTACTGGTCAAAATTCTACTGTGACACAGCCTATTAGTCACACATCCTATTGAGATATATCCTACTGAACCCGTGCCTACTGGTCACACAGCTTACTGTGACATATCCTATTGTGACACAGCATACTGGTAACAATTCTACTGTGAAACAGCCTACTGGTCACACAGCCTATTGTGACAAAGCCTACTGTGATATATCCTACTGTGACACAGGCAACTGGTCACACAGCTTACTGTGACATATCCTACTAAGACACAGCCTACTGGTCACACAGCCTACTGTGACACAGCCTAAAGGTCACACAGTCTATTGTGACACAGTCTACTGGTTACATAGCCTACTGTGACAGAGCCTACCGGTGACACAACCTACTGTGAGAAAGCCTACTATGATATATCCTACTGTGACACAACCTAATGGTCACACATCCTACTGTGACATATCCTACTGTGACACAGCCTACTGGTCACACAGTATACTGTGACACTTTACTGGTCACACAGCCTACTGTGAAATATCCTACTGTGACATTGCCTAGTGGTCACACAGCCGACTGTGAATATTCTATTGTGAAACAGGATACTGGTTACAATTCTACTGTGACAAATGCTAGGTCAAACAGCTTACTGTGACAAAGCCTACTGTGATATATCCAACTATGACACAGCCTACTGGTCACACAGCCTACTGTGACAAAGTCTATGGTGAAATATCCTACGTTGACACAGCCTTCTGGTCACACTGCCTACTGTGACTCAGCCAACTGTTCACACAGCCTACTGTGACATAACCTATTGTGACACAGCTTACTGGTCACAATTTTACTGTGACACATCCTAATGAGCCACAGCCTCCTGTTCTCACAGCCTACTATGACACAGCCTACTGTGACACGACCTACACTGACACGGCCTACTGGTCAAACAGCATACTGTCATATATCCTACTGTGACACAGCCTACTAGTAACAATTCTACTGTGACACATCCTCCTGTGACACAGCCTAGAGGTCACACATCCTACTGAAATATATCCTACTGTGACACTGCCCACTGGTCACACAGCCTACTATGACATACCCTATTGTGACACAGCCTACTGGCCACAATTATACTGTGAGAAAGGCTAGGTAACACAGGGTACTGTGACAAAGCCTACTGTGATATATCCTACTGTGACACAGCCAACTGGTCACACATCCTACTGTGACATATCCTACTGTGACATAGCCTACTGGTCACATGCCCTCATAATCACACAGCCTAAGGTGACACAGCCTACTGTTCACACAGCCTACTGTGACGCATCCTCATGTGACACAGCCTATTCACTCAGCCTACTGTGACACAGCCTACTGTGACATATCCTACTTTGACACATCCTAGTGGTCACAAAGCCTACTGTGACATCCTTTTGTGACAATGCCTCCCAGTCACAATTCTACTGGGACAAAGTCTACAGGTAACACAGCCTACTGTGACAAACCCAACTCTGATATATCCTACTCTGACACAGGCAACTGGTCGCACAGCATACTGTGACATATCCTATAGTGACACAGCAAAGAGGACACACAGCCTACTGTGACAGGGTCTAAGGGTCACACAGCCTATTGTGACAGAGCCTACTGGTCACACAAACTACTCTGAAACAGCCTACTGGTCACAATTCTACTGGGAAAACCCTACTGTGACACAGCCTACCAGTCACCCATCCTACTGTGACAAAGCCCACTGTGATATATCCTACTGTGACACAGCCTACTTGACACACAGCCTACTGTGACAAAGCCTAGTGTTCACCAAGTCTACTTTGACATATCTTATTGTGACACAGCCTAATGGTTACCAATCCTACTGAAATATATCTTACTGTAACAGGGCCCACTGGTCACACAGCCTACTGTGAATATCCTATTGTGACACAGTCTACTGGTCCCAATTCTACTGTGAAACAGCCTTCTGATCACACAGCCTACTGTGACATATTCTATTGTGACACAGCCAAGAGGTCACAAAGCCTACTGTGACAGGAACTAAGGGTCACACAGCCTATTGTGACGCAGTATACTGGTCACACAATGTACTGTTACACAGCCTACTGGTCACAATTCTACTGTGACACAGCCTTTTGGTACACAGACTACATTTGCAAAGCCTACAGTGATATATCTTACTGTGACACAGCCTACTGGTAACAATTCTACTGTGACACATCCTACTGTGACACAGCCTACTGTTCACACATCCTACTGAAATATATCCTATGTGACACTTCCCACTGGTCACACAACCTACTGTGACATAACCTATTGTGACACAGCCTACTGGTCACAATTCTACTGTGACACAGTCTACTGGTCACACAGCCTACTGTGAGAAAGCCTACTGTGATATATCCTACTGTAACAAGGGCAACTGATCACACAGCCTACTGTGACATATCCTATTGTGATTGGGCCAAGAGGTCACACACGATGCTGTGACATGGCCTAAGGGTCACACAGCCTATTGTGACGTGGTGTACTGGTCACACAACCTACTGTAACAGAGCGTAATGGTCACACAACCTACTCTGACACAGACTACTGATCACAATTCTACTGCGACAGACCCTAATGTGACATAGCCTACTGGTCAACCAGCCTACTGTGACATATCCTACTGTGACATAGCCTACTGGTCACATAGCCTCCTGATCACACACCGTAAGGTGATACAGCCTACTGTTCACACAGCATACTGTGACATATCCTTCTGTGACACAGCCTATTGGTCACACAGCCTACTGTGACACAGCCTAAAGGTCACACAGCCTACTGTGACAAAGGCTACTGTAATATTTCCTACTTTGATACAGACTATGGGTCAAACAACCTGCTGTGAAACAGCCTACTGTGACACAGCCTAAAGGTCACACAGCCTACTGTGACAAAGGCTACTGTAATATTTCCTACTTTGATACAGACTATGGGTCAAACAATCTGCTGTGAAACAGCCTACTGTGCCATATCTTTTTGTGACACAGCCTACTGGGTACACAGTCTACTGTGACATATCCAATTTTGACAGAGCCTACTGGCTATGACTTTACATCCTATTGTGACCCAGCCTATTCACAGCCTACAGTGACAGCGTCTACTGTGACATATCCTATTTTGACACAGCCAACTGGTCACAAAGCCTACTGTGACATATCCTATTGTGACACAGCCAAGAGGTCACAAAGCCTACTGTGACAGGGCCTAAGAGTCACACAGCCTATTATGACACAGTCTACTGATCACACAGCCTACTGGGACAGAGCCTACTGGTCACACTACGTACTGTTACACAGACTACTGGTCACAATTCTACTGTGACACAGCCTTCTGGTACACAGCCTACCTTTACAAAGCCTACTGTGCTATATCTTACTGTGACACAGCCTACTGGTAACAATTCTACTGTGACACATCCAACTGTGACACATCCCACTCGTCACACATACTACTGTGACACAGCCTACTGGTCACACATCCTACTGTGACATATCCTACTGTGACACAGCCTACTAATAACAATTCTACTGTGACACATCCTACTATGACAGAGCCTACTGGTCACAAATCCTACTGAAATATATCCTAGGTGACACTTGCCACTGGTCAAACAACCTACTGTGACATAACCTATTGTGACACAGCCTACTGGTCACAATTCTACTGTGACAAAGGCTAGGTCACACAGCCTACTGTGACAAAGCCTACTGTGATATATCCTACTGTGACACAGCCAGTGGTCACACATCCCACTGTGGCATATCCTACTCTGACGTAGCCTACTGGTTACATAGCCTCCTAATCACACAGCCTAAGGTGAAACAGCCTACTGTTCCCACAGCCTATTGTGACATATCCGACTGTGACACAGCCTATTGGTCACACAGACTACTGTGCCATATCCTATTGTGACTCAGTCTACTGGTCACAATTTTACAGTGACACATCCTAATGTGACACAGCGTATTCACAAGTCTACTGTGACACAGCCAACAGTACATTTCCAACTTTGACATATCCTACTGGTCACAAAGCCTACTGTGACATACTATTTTGACAATGCCTACCGGTCACAATTCTATTGTGACACAGCCTACTGGTCACACAGCCTACTGTGAGAAAGCCTACTGTGATATATCCTACTGTAAAACAGGCAACTGATCACAAAGCCTACTGTGACATATCCTATTGTGATTCAGCCAAGAGGTCACAGACGATACTGTGACAGGGCCTAAGGGTCACACAGCCTATTGTGACACAGTGTACTGGTCACACAACCTACTCTGACACAGTCTACTGATCACAATTCTACTGTGACAAACCCTACTGTGACACAGCCTACTGGTCAACCAGCGTACTGTGATAAAGCCTACTGTGATATATTATACTGTGACACAGCCTACTCATCACACATCCTACTGTGACATATCCTACTGTGAAACAGTCTACTGGTCACATATCCTACTGTGACATAGCCTACTGGTCACATAGCCTCCTGATCACACAGCCTAAGGTGATACAGCCTACTCTTCACACAGCCTACTGTGACATATCCTACTGTGACACAGCCAATTGGTCACACAGCCTACTGTGACACCGGCTTCTGTAATATTTCCTACTTTGACACAGACTATGGGTCACACAACCTGCTGTGACACAGCCTACTGTGACATAACTTTTTATGACACAGCCTACTGGGTACAGAGTCTACAGTGACATATCAAATTTTGACACAGCCTACTGCTTATGGTTTTTACTGTGACACATCCTATTGTGACACAGCCTATTCACAGCCTTCTGTGACATATCCTATTTTGATAGAGCCGACTGGTCACAAGCCGACTGTGACATATCCTATTGTGACACAGCCTACAGGTCAAAATTCTGTGACACAGCCTACTGGTCACATAGTCTACTGTGACACACCCTCTGGTCACACATCCAACTTAGACACACCCTACTGTTATTCTGCGTACTGGTCACACAGCTTACGGTTACCAATCCAATAGTGACACAGCCTACTGGTCACAATTCTACTGTGACAAAGGCTAGGTCACACAGCCTACTGTGACAAAGCATACTGTGATATAATCCTACTGTGACACAGCCTACAGATCAAACATCCTACTGTGACATATCCTACTGTGACA
>NW_005371463.1:334773-335126 GCF_000412655.1 Myotis brandtii
TGTGATATATCCTACTGTGACACAGCCTACTGGTCACACATCCTACTGTTACATATCCTACTGTGTAATAGCCTAAAGGTGACATAGCCTCCTAATCACAAAGCCCAAGGAGACACAGCGTACTGTTCACACAGTTTACTGTGACATATCCTACTTTGACACAGCCTACTGGTCACACAACCTATTGTGTCATATCATACTGTGACATAGCCTTCTGGTCACATAACCAAATCACAAAGCCTATGGTCACACAGCCTCCTGTTCACACAGCTTACTCTGACATATCCTACTGTGACATAGCCTACTGGTCACGCAGCCTACTGGTCACCCAGCCTACTGTGACAAAGTCTACT
>NW_005371463.1:335469-335935 GCF_000412655.1 Myotis brandtii
TGGTTACACAGTAAAGTGTGACATATCCTATTGTGACACAGCCTACTGGTCACAATTCTACTGTGACAAAGGCTAGGTTACACAGCCTACTGTGACAAAGCCTACTGTGAAATATCCTACTGTGACACAACCTCCTGGTCACATAGGCTCCTCATCACAAAGCCTCAGGTGACACAGTATACTGTTCACACAGCTTACCGTGACATATCCTACTGTGACACAGGTTATTGGTCACACAGACTACTGTGCCATATGCTATTGTGAAACAGTCTACTGGTCAAAATTTTACTGCGACACATCCTGAGACACAGGCTACTCACACAGCAAAGTGTGACACACCCTAGTGTTCACACAGTATAATGTGACATATCTTATTGTGACACAGCCTACTGGTCACACATCCTACTGAAATAAATCCTACTGTGATATTGCCCACTAGTCACACAGCCTACTGTGAATATCCAAT
>NW_005371464.1:0-1890 GCF_000412655.1 Myotis brandtii
ATTAAAAAAAAAAAAAAAAAAAAGAACACAAGGAGGGTTGGCCAGGTTTCCTCCAACAAGTCACAAGGGAAGTCTCAAGAGTGGAGCTCTGTGGACCTGAACCAGGTGACAGCCCTAATCAGTGCACAGGAAATTCTAGGGTGTTTTATTTTTTTCTTTTCAGTTTTATCAGGGGTGCTCAGAAAAGTAAGGTGATTTTACTCCAAACACTTACATCTCACCCTTGGAGGGAAGGAGAAGGACTGGCCCTGTCCCCTCCAAAGCAACAGGGTGCAGCTGCAAGTGGCATTCTCTCTCTCCACGTGCACAGAACTCTGACTTCTATCCCATCCCCCCCCACCCCCCAGAGGGACCCACCCTGGGCAGCAAGGACGCCTTGCCTGAGTGGGTCTCAGGGGAAGGATGGCAGGCCCTGCATGCTCTCTGGAACAGCCCTCGGACTTCACCGAGACCACGCCCAGGTGGCATCTGATCCCCAGGTGTCTCTACACAGCCACACACAAGCCCTGGCAGAGAAACTGAGGTCTCACTCCAGCCAATCTCCCAGATTCCACAAACCCTCCCTCATGGCATTTGCTTGGGTTTGTGGAGGTTTGAACCAAATAGGTGGTGAAAACAAGAGTGTGGGATAATAAAGTAGACGTTATAAGGAAAGAAGCCTTTTGAAGAATTCAGTTTGTTAAAAATAAAAAGTCATACCAGGTTTTCAAAGAATGGTGGTGACTTAATGTAGGTAGATTTGGGATTCCAGTAATACAGCGTATCTGACGGGGCTGCTAAGGCATTCCAGCTTTCATTCACAGTCTTTAGGAAAAAAGAAAAAAAAAAGGGCCAATCCAATTACATTCTATTTCAAGGAAAATTCAACACATAAACATATAACACACATTCGAGCTATGAGTACAATAAAAATCATTCTTATTCTAGTCATACAAAAGAATTCCTTTATACTAAGACAGTGCCATGCTAAATAACAATACATATGCACTATGACAGGCAGCCCCCAAAGATCCCAGCTGCCCCCACCCCCGGATTCACACCCTAAAGGGAGCCTCTCCTGCTGAGTATGGGCTGAACGTAGTGACTCATTTCCAAGGTTAGGTTATGAAGAGACTCTGCCTTCTATGTCCCTCAGCCTCTCCTGCTTCCTCACTTGCTTGCCCTGATGGTGTCAGCTGCCAGGCTGTGAGCTGTGCAGAGACCACCAGCAAGGCCTCTGGCTGATGGTGCTGAGGAACTGAGGCTCCTGAGGCGCTGATCCCGCCACACCTGTGAGTGCCCTTACGAGTGCAGCGGCCCAGCGGACATCTGACGGGAGCCTTGCGAAGGCAGAGCCCCCAGTTAAGCCACACGTGGACGCACAGACTGTGAGATAATAAATGCTTGCTGTTTTAACCCACAAAGTTTCGGGGTAATTTGTTGTACAGCAAGAGATAACTAATCTACATACTTAACAAATTAAGAAAAAATAATCCAGATTTGTACCGAAGGGGAAATCATTTACTCTCTGAAGATTTGGGGAAGTAGACTTCCAAGTCACATGGTCATTGGATAGCCAATCACAGCTGCTTTGCGTACAAATTAGCTTGAAATCTCTCCACAGGTCCGTTAGCTCAGCCTCTGAATGCATGCATTTCATGCAATGCCCACCAAACTCCCTCAGACCATTCATTTCCCAAGGGTCGCTGGGGGGAGGGCACAGCCCCCCGGCCCCCGGACAGCCTGCTGTCTTGTTTCAAACCCAAGCCCTTGTCAGCAGGCTGTGAGTCAGCCTAACACAGAAAGCAGGGAAAGAAATAACACCCAAGGGTCTCAACAAACAACACTGAGCCCCGTACATTTTATCCCTATTCGTAAAACGCTCAAAGAGTTTCATTTATTTAAGCAGTT
>NW_005371464.1:3010-5721 GCF_000412655.1 Myotis brandtii
AATTTGCGAATATGGGATACACAGATAATGAGTCCCACCTGTACCGCTAAGTTATAATTTCCTAGAGGTCAACTGAAAGGGCATTGTTTTCATATCATCTAATTTGCATACAGTGAATTGAGAAGGGGGATAGGAAGCAAGAAAACCAGAGGCAAGGAGACAAAGCATCCTTTTCTCTGAATCTGGGGAGGTTAAACTATCTGAAGGTGTTCGCACAGAGGGCATATTTAAGCAATGCCTATCATTAGATTAATGCAGGAGACGGAGAAGGGGACTGGAGAAGCTGTCAGAAGAGCAAGCTCTCTATTACTCTCTGCACTTCTTTTCTGTCATCCCTTGCTCTTACCTACATCCTTATTTATGTCAGTTATGTCTGGCTGGCTGTGTGTTGAGGAATAAAAGACTCTCCTCCCTTTTCATCTTACCTCTTGAAGTTCTAGGCTTCATTATTTATTAAGGAAAGCACTAGTTCTCTTCCAATTATATTTTCAAATTCATTGGGGGAAAATTATAACCCCATAAACCAAGCCTTACCCAGTGGCTCTTTCTCAAAGTCGATCTTGATGGTCCCAGCAATTGCATACGCTATCACCAAGGGCGGAGAGGCTAAATAGTTGGCTCGGGTATTGGGATGAACTCGACCTTCAAAATTCCTGTTCCCAGATAGCACTCCGACAGCGACAAGGTCTCCCTGTGTGAGGCGAGAGAGGAGTCAGGTCACAGGGAACGAGATTGCCCCGGCGGCTCGTTTTAGGCCATTTGCTGAGTTTTCCCATCACCAGGACGTAGCTCTTCAAGCTTCCCTTGCACTGGTCCTTTCCTCTACAGGAGAGCGCATGGGGGTGTCCCTGGGGGAGACCATCTGTGTCAAAAGACACAGAGAGACACGGTCACTGGTTTCTGCTCATGAGGAGATGCCAGGTAGGTCAGAAGGCAACATCCTAGTTATGTTGCTGCCTGGGGCCTAAGAACAGGTGGGGATGACCAAAAGTTAAAGCTACAGGCAGCCATGCTGACTTACATGGATTCTGTAGTTCACGCAAAGCAAACCTAATGGCATTTGTCAACGCTGCAGAATTTATGGGACAAAACCTAAGCCCATGCAAGTGAGTTTAGATTCATGTGGGTGAAGACCTCTCTGACTTGGAACCAGTCTTCAGATTAAACAATCTGGAGTCAGAACTTGCATTCATCCCCACTTGTGTCCAGGCGCCACACTGTCTTTGATGTCCATTCTCCTCTCGATGCCCACGGCTGTGAAACGGTACTGTTTACCACCTCCAGTGCACAGTCGTGACCACGCAGGTAGAGAGAGGCTCGTTAACTTGCCCCAGGTTATCTAACTAGTAAGTTCAGCTGGACTTCAAGGGCCGTACATCCAACCACGTCCCCTGCTTCCCTAAACCTTCTTGAAATGACCAGTGTTCTGGTCACACATCATAGGAGAAGAGGCCACAGCTCTGAAGACCCACAGGCCCTTAGTTACCTGCGTGATGGCTTCCACCACAGGCTCAGGCAAGGGCCCGCTGTTGCCAATGCAGGTCATGCACCCATAGCCCACGACATCAAACCTAGAAGACAAGGCAGAGTTCTCAGTGCGCCCTCTGCTGGAACAGCCCCCGCAGAGCGCTGACTTAAAGAGGAGAGCAGTGCATGAAATGAGCCAGGTACAGTGTCGCTCCTTTAACGCGTTCATTCCCGGAGCATTTTGATACATTATTCATCCATTCTAGATCATTCCATTAAACTCCCTTTTGAGTCAATTATAAAAATAAGTCTAAGTGAAAGTGGAAGTCGGATATGCCACTTCTTGTCTCTATTCACTATTTTTATCACATATTCCTAAGGGTTTCTGACTATTATGATGCACATGAATAAAACCTGTCATCCGAATTAGGAATAATGGGGAAGCTGGGGAAACTGTATCTGGAGACAAATAACTAAAGTACCTGAGGAAAGAGAACATCTCAGCCAGGGTAATAATGCTTTCATACCAAAGGGCAGCTCTCCATGCAGAGCCAACGCTGGCCCCGGCACAGGGAGGAAGCAGCACCCACCAACATAGGCTGGATCCCTGCCCTGCGCTGCCCTTCCCGGGCACCTTCATATGATGAACCGCTAGTGCAACTGAGGGTCCTACTCTGTGGGAATGTGAGGGTTTAAGGTCACTCACCATCTGACAACATACTACGGAATTGGATACCATCAGATGAGCTTACGTCAGTTACAGGTGACACAGCAAGATACATGTGGAAGACGATACAACAAAGGCAACGGCGTGAAAGAAAACTCTCCCTCACCCCAGCTGAGACAGGTAAGGCATGACTCCGCTCTCCCGCAGGTAGTAGGTGACCACGCCGCTCCCAGGAGACAGGCTCGTTTTGATGTAAGGCTTCACGGTCAGGCCGGCGTCCACGGCTTTCTTGGCTAACAAGCCTGCGGATGGTAAACACAGACACATGTGGGTGGCTGCCTACTCTAGGTACCAGGGGCATTCAAGGAAGACACTGGCTCTTCAGTCTGCATTTCCAGCCCCTGCCAGACCAAGCCCCGTTCCTGTGGGCACTTTCTGCTATTTCTGCTGCTTATTAGAAACGCAAAGCTCACTGGCCCAAGTCACTCACATGTGTGCAGTAAACTCAAAAGCGGCCATGAAAGTGAAGAAAGAGATGTGTGTGTGTGTGTGTGTGTGTGTGTGTGTGTGTGTGTGT
>NW_005371464.1:9166-11019 GCF_000412655.1 Myotis brandtii
ACTAGTCTTTAATAAGGATGAGCTTAGTCTTTAGTCCTTCTAGTGAAGTCCTTCCCCAAGCTCCTCTACCAATTTTCTACAAGTACACCTCCCAAGAAAAACCATGCAGCACTAAAATCACGCCTCAGGAAGAGGAAACACAAGTCCAAGATGGCGCTCTCATACCTCGGCAAAGTCTGGGTCCTGGGAGGAGTCATTGAAATCCCGAAACATTCCTACAGCCTGCAGATACCTCTTAATGTACTTGACCTTCTCTTCATCACGGCCTGGGTGGGCATTTTAAGAGGAAACAAGCAATAGATGTTAATACTTCTGGTTAAAGACTATAAGCTACTACCTCCACCAGCAATTATACAGTGATGGCACTTCACTTTCACACGGTAGGCCTGCTGATGCCACAGCACTCAGGACACTAGTCTGACTCTAGCCGATCTGCTGTTCCCTGTGGACTATTAACTGACCTGTGGTTCCTAAGGAAGAGGCTATGAGAGTCTCCTCCTACCTGTAAGCATCTGGTTAAAGACTATAAGCTGCTGCCTCCACCAGCAATTATACAGTGATAGCACTTCACTTTCACACGGTAGGCCTGCTGATGCCACAGCACTCAGGACACTAGTCTGACTCTAGCCGATCTGCTGTTCCCTGTGGACTATTAACTGACCTGTGGTTCCTAAGGAAGAGGCTATGAGAGTCTCCTCCTACCTGTAAGCACTCCCCCTCTATTATGCTCCTCAATTAGGAGCATCCTAGGCCTCGGCACATCCTGCCTCTGCCTTCACCTGGCCAGACTCCCAGCAACCCACATTATTATTGCGAACATAACATCCACCCCGATCCCACAAGTCACCAGCTAGGAGCACTCCCTGTGTGCCCGGCACTGTGTGCTACACATTTTGAATGCATGATCTCAATCTCTAATCCCTTATCATGACCTTAGGAGACAACTACTGTTATTATTCTCATTCACAGATGAGGAAATGGTGGCTCAAGATAAAGTAACTTTCCCATGGAATGCAGCCAGTGAATGACAGAACCAGGATCCGAACCTGAGTTTGACGCCAAAGTCCAAAGTCTTAACTCATAGTGCTGCATCCCCGGAAATATGACCCTGAACGCTCAGCACTTCGTCACAAGCCCCTGGCTGAAGGAGATAACACTCAGGAAGTACGTCCAAAGGACATGCAGTCCACCCAAGCCTCTGAATAAAACTGTTTGAGAGCCTGATCCTTGGACCCACCACACAGCAGCATTTGTTGTTTGCTGTTTCTTTGACATGAATTGTCAAGGTCGTCAGCTTCTAGCAGGGGCCTCACAAAAGCCGACTGTCTGAGCTCATTAACGTGCTCATCCTGACCTGTTGTTGAGCCCACTGTTGATTCCATCCCGCGCCATCCCTCCACAAAGATGCGCAGGAGAAACTTGGCTTTGGAGTGAGAAAGAGCTCCACCTCTCTGAGGGGTGTGTTTGTTTCGATTTAATAGAGGCTTCAGATTTGGTGCCAGATCACTACCCGAGTGGCCCCCCCTCGAGCCGCAGACACTCATCTTCGAGCTGGATGATTCTGCAGCTTTCCTCCCACTCCCCTCCCCGCCATCCCTTCCCCGCTCTTCTTTAGCTTGATTTCCTCAATTATTTATTCTGTCCTTTAATTCCTATATCTTTTTCACTTCAAGTCCTTTGGAAATCAAGGGTGGTAGCAATTAATCAATTCGATGTGGCTGTATCCTATATAATAAAAGGCTAATATGCAAACTGTCCCCTTGACCGGGAGTTCAACTGGGAGTTCGACCAGGGGGCAGGGCTGACCAGCAAACTGCCCACGGCCCCTCCCCCTGGCTGGTCCCGCCCCAGAT
>NW_005371465.1:0-854 GCF_000412655.1 Myotis brandtii
CATGAACATGGTATATTCTTCCACTTGTTTATATCTATCTCTTTTTTCAATGTCCTGTACTTTTCCAAGTACAAGTCTTTTACCTCTTTAGTTAAGTTTATTCCTAAGTATCTTAATTTTTTTGTTGCAATAGTAAATGGGATTGTTTGATTAGTTTCTCTTGCTGAGAATTCATTATTGATGTATAAAATAGCCATCGATTTTTGGGTGTTGATTTTGTATCCTGCTACATTGCCAAATTCATTTATGAAATCTAGTCATTTTTTGGTGGAGTCTTTAGAGTTTTCTATGTATAATATCATGCCATCTGTGAATAATGACAGTTTTACTTCCTCCTTTCCAATTTATTTCTTCTTCTTATCTAATAACTGTGGCTAGGACTTCCAATACTATCCTATATAATAAAAGCCTAATATGCAAATTGACCAAACAGTGGAATGACCAGCAGAACGACCAGTCACTATGACGTGCACTGACCACCAGGGGACAGATGATCAACGCAGGAGCTGCCCTCAGCTCGCAGGCCCCAGGCCAGCTAAGGCAGGTGCCAGCAGGAGTCCCCCGATTGCCCTGCTGGTCACCCTGCAGAGGGAGGCAACCAGGGATGGCGGCAGGGGGCAGGGCCAGCTGGCGAGCAGGCGGCACCAGCCAGCCAAGAGGGGTGCCAGCGGAAGCCCCCCAATCACCCCACTGTTTGCCCCACAGATTAGCCCTGATTGGTGGCCAGGCCTAGGGACCCTACCTGTGCATGAATTTCATGCACCGGGCCTCTAATGTTGAATAAGAGTGGTGAAAGTGGGCATCCACGTTTTGTCCCTGTTAGGGGAAATGGTTTTAGTTTTTGCCCATTGAGT
>NW_005371466.1:0-743 GCF_000412655.1 Myotis brandtii
TATCATACTATAAATTCTGACTGAGTCATACTGACCACTCATACTTCTGTGCAAAGAATTGAATTAGAAGTTATTAAGGCTGCGTTGCAAGATTTCCAACAGCCTATTAATATAATTTCTGATTCCTCTTATGCTTCGGGCCTAGTAAGCAGAATTGAAACTGCCCGGTTGAAATGGCTTAGTGACCAAAGTTTATTCTTACTATTTAAGCAGGTTCAGCAGATTGTGCAGCAGAGAAAATACCCTTTTTATATCACTCACTCATATCAGGGCTCACAGTGTATTACCTGGCCCACTAACTAAGAGAAATGCACATGCTGATCAATTGGTAGCTTTATTAAAAGAAGCTTCAGAATCTCATCAGCTTTTACATCAGCCTGCTAAAATGTTGTCCAAACAATTCTCAATCTCTCGACAGAAAGCAAAACAGATTATCAAGGAATGTCCCACTTGCATGTTACATCTACCTCAAGGGCCTAATACAGGAGTCAACCCTAGAGGTTTGCTAAGGGACCATATCTGGCAAATGGATGTAACACATTATACTCCTTTTGGACGTCTTTGGGCGTTACATGTCTCTGTAGATACCTTTTCAAAAGTCCTATGGGCTACTGCATCTACAGGAGAAATGGCAAAACAGGTTTTTAATCATTGCCTAGCTGCTTAGCTGCTTTTGGGAATTCCAAAGATTATTCTGAAATCTCAACTAGAAAAACAAAAAGGAGGGATGATGGAGAAATCAC
>NW_005371467.1:0-460 GCF_000412655.1 Myotis brandtii
AGCCTCACCAGAAATATGACACAAAGATGGCAAGCACTCCATGGAATTGAAGCATGATCATCAACTCCTTCTGCTAACAGTGTTGAGCAGGGCTTATCTGCTGATCACATGGGAAAGCTGTGCAGAAGGTTGCTTATGTCTTATTCCTAGTAAAATTCAAGAGCAGGGATTCTAGGATTACTTAAGCATATATGTGCACCTCATAACACATGTGCGGTCCATGCAGGAGAATACTGCACAGGGATCAGTGCCCAGGGACAGGTGATGCAAAAAAGTGACAAAGGTGAAGGTAGCCAAAAGCCATGAAGTTACAAATGAAATGATCAGTCATCAAAATGCCAGTAATGGTAAATAAAATGAAGAAATAAGGTGTGGACAAACGCATCTGCACCTAAATATGGTTGGACACAAGCGGGTTCCTGGTGTGATCTGGAAAAAGCCCTCATGTGATACCTTCCCC
>NW_005371467.1:485-997 GCF_000412655.1 Myotis brandtii
CATCTTCCCAGTTCACCCTGAGAAAGAATACAGGGTTCGCAAAACCAAGATGGCGGCATAGGTAGACACTGGAGATTGCTGCCTAGCACAACCACTTCAAAAATACAACTAAAAGACGGAACAGACATCATCCAGAACCACAGGAAGGTTGGCTGAGTGCAAATTCCACAGCTAGAAGGAAAGAGAAAAGCATACCGAGACTCAGAGGAGGTACGGTGAAAAGTAAAGTACAGAGGTAAGGATGCACATGCGGAGAGGGCTGGTGGCTGAGGACACGGTTGTCTTTTCCAATCAGGAGGGAGTCTCAGGCTCCCGACTGCTCTTAACTCCAGTTCGGGGGAGTCTCTGTGGAGCCAGACTCACATGGGAGAAACTTGACTGTCTGGCATTGGTCAGAACTCGAAGGCGGCTTTATCTCGGAGGTGCTTGCAGCGATTGCCGGGACACTGATAAGTGGGGCCTCTGAGGGCAGGACTGAGAGCAAACATAACTGCTCACTCTGCCCTGTTGAT
>NW_005371468.1:0-1035 GCF_000412655.1 Myotis brandtii
CCAAATGGACTGTCAAACCTCAGAGGGAAGGCAGGAGGAGGGGGACGGAGGGTAATAAGAGATCAACCAAAGGACTTGTATGCGTGCACATTAGCATAACCAATGGACACAGACACTGAGGTGGTGGGGGCATGTCATGGGGTGTGGGAGTGGCCGGGGAAGGGGTCAATGGGAGAAAAAAGAGACATATATAATATTTTAAACAATAAAAAAATTACAATAGAGCCCAGCCTGTGTAGCTCAGTGGTTGAGAATCAGTCTATGAACCAGGAGGTCACTGTTCGATTCCCGGTCAAGGCACATGCCCGAGGCGGGGGACATGCAGGTGGCAGCCAATCAATGATTCTCATCATTGATGTTTTTATCTCATCATTGATGTTTCTATCTCTCTCTAAAATCAATAAAAAATATTTTTTAAATTACAATAGATACAAATTAATTACACAAAACTACTTTTGATTATGTAAAAGGCACCTTAATCTTTTAAGTGGAAATAAAAATTGAAAAATATAATGTATGTGTTACTCAACATCTAAATCTTGTCCCTGCACACAGTTGAGTTGTTTCTTCCCTGTGTAGGTGGCATGAGAAATTATTACCCTCACGAGAGCCTTGTTCCCCAGAGAGTTTCATGCCTGTGCAATTTTCTCCTTGTTCTCATTCATTAGGCTGTGAAATTTCACCATGATTCTGCATAACATTATTTTAAAAGGATCAGACACTAAGCAGAGCTCATTTGGTCATCATTTAGTGAAGTGAATGCTAATACTTTTAGTATACATCAGCTTCTCCCCAAACTGAGTCTGCAACCATGGACAGGGTCAACACCTTAAGACAAAACTTAAATTGATTCATGTCAAAAAGTTAAGCCCTTACTAAGATATTTTATATATCCATCCTCATTTGCTATTCACAGATATGATTCTGTAAAGTATGTGGATGAGATCACTTTATCTCTGTGTCACAAATAAGGAAATTGATATCAACAGATAATTTTCTGAAAGCAGAAAAATCCACAGCAGATGAAATAGTTAA
>NW_005371468.1:1932-46015 GCF_000412655.1 Myotis brandtii
GGAATAAAAAAGAAAGAAAAAGAGGACTTGAAGATCCCTATGCTATCATTCAAAATGACAACAGAGTAAAAAATACATGGGTGGGGGACACAATATCTGAGTGGGAGGAATTGAAAAGGCAATTCAAAGATTAGGGCTACCACACTTCAAACCCGCCCATTTGCATCTGTCACCTAACTGACCTAAACCAGCATAGGGACCATGGTTCTACGCTAATAATATTATAGCCAGTACTCACCAGGATTGTGCTCAACACCCACATTGTGCTGTTTTCATGCATCATTTCTTTCAACTCTTATAATAATTCCTTGAAATAGGTCTCAACACCACCTTCATTTTGCTGGTGGGTAAAATGAGTGAAATTAAGTGACAAGAAGAAACTTCTGAGATGTTCTAAATTAAATTGCAGTGTCCAGAGAGTGATTTTAGTCTGTTAATGGCTGCTGGCCCACTGACAAACAACTGCTCACATTCCTTCCATTGCCTGTTGAAATTTCAGATGAATTTCTGAAGATTATTTTAGCTAAGCACCAGCTAACTCCAGGAGCCTCTGCTTGTTGTTTGCACGGGGGATTTCTGGATGCTGCCTACAACCAATCCACAGGAGTGGACATTTCTTTATGCAGACCTGTGCCTATCCCAGACCTGGCCCCACCTCACCTTCTTCAACCCCTTTGCCTATAGCTAATGTAAATCCTGTCAGACTCTCTCTTTCCTCCCTCTTCTCCCTACTTGATATATAAAAACACATACACACATACAAAACTCTGGGATAATGGACACACTATCTTTTGTACCTTGCCGTGCTACTGAGGGCTTAGACTCCATGCCCCAAGACCGGTCTTTTTTGGCTAATATTTTGACTCAATAAAAGCTTATTTACAAAAAGACTTTAAGCCATGAAAGTTAAAGATTTTTTAACATAAGACAAATGTTTTTCAGGTAGTAAATGGTAGGGCTGATATATGAATACATACACATATTTTTTCTCAGAGCCAAAGCTTTTATACCCAATGCTATACCTTCTCTTTGGAATTGGCTTTGTTGGTTGTGCATGCCTCTAATGTTGAATTTAGTCTACTGCATCTACTACTTATTTGTGTATTACTCGACTATGCTACTCTATGAATTAAGTTAGTTACAATAGAAACAACTAAATAAATTGAATGAAATTAAATTTAATTCAATTTCATTAATAGCATTTAAGTTGGGAACCACTCTGATTGAATCTAAAGCTTGGCTTGGTCCATTAATCCTGTGTAATCTTGAATAAAGTACTCAATCTCTTTGTTGCCAAGTTATTAAATATATAAATGGAAAAAATAACTAATCAATCTGATTAATCAATGAGAGGATTAAATGAATATATACACAATGCACCTGGCATTTGAGCACTACAGTGTAAGTATAAGCTGTTAGAAAACTCAAAGAATCTGATTTATGAGACAAATTTATTCTAGGCATGTGAACTTGGACAATTCACTTTATTCATATACAAAATCAAGATGTTGTGAAATTGATCTGAAAAGACCTTTCTTCCCCTTATCTACTCTTTAGATAAGTTATTGCTAAATTGTGTTGTCATGCCCATGCTTTAGAAATGGAGAATATTGAAAAGCAAATTATTTATTTAATAAAATAATACTTCTACATTTCAATTCTATGCAACCATTTTGTTTTGTTTAGTTTTATGCTGATCAATGTGTTCCTTTACTTCTCTTTGCTATAGAGCATCTCATGAACTCTCAAATCACATCCATGGAGAACAATACAGAGGTGAGAGAATTCATCCTGCTAGGACTAACCAATGCCCCAGAACTGCAGGTCCCCCTCTTTATAATGTTCACCCTCATCTACCTCAACACTGTGATTGGGAACCTGGGGATAATCATGTTGATCCTTCTGGACTCTCGTCTCCACACTCCTATGTACTTTTTCCTCTGTAACCTGTCTCTGGTGGATTTGTGTTACTCCTCAACAATAACTCCAAAGGTGATGGCTGGGTTTCTAACAGGAGACAAAGTCATCTCCTACAATGCCTGTGCTACTCAGATGTTCTTTTTTATAGTCTTTGCCACTGTGGAAAATTACCTCTTGGCCTCAATGGCCTATGATCGCTACGCAGCAGTGTGTAAACCCCTACATTATACCACCACCATGACAACAGTTGTGTGTGCTTGTATGGCCATAGGCTGCTATACCCTTGGCTTTCTGAATGCTTCTATTAATGTTGGAGACACATTCTGCCTCTCTTTTTGTTTGTCCAATGTGATCCATCACTTTTTTTGTGATGTTCCAGCAGTCATGATTCTGACTTGCTCTGGTAAACATATCGGTGAACTGATTCTTATTCTTATTTCAAGTTTTAATGTCTTTCTTGCACTTTTTGTTATCTCGATTTCCTATCTCTTTATATTTATTACTATTTCAAAGATGCACTCAAGACAGAGATATCAGAAGGCTTTGTCTACCTGTGCTTCTCACCTTATTACAGTTTCCATATTTTATGGGACTGTCATCTTTATGTACTTAGAGCCAAGTTCCAGTCATTCCATGGACACAGGCAGAATCGCATCTGTGTTCTACTCTATGGTCATCCCCATGCTGAACCCTCTGGTCTACAGCCTGAGGAACAAAGAGGTCAAGAGTGCATTTAAGAAGGTTGTTGAGAAGGCAAAATTGTCTGTTTCATAATAATGCATAGAATCTACAAAGTTATTTCATCCTTCTTAGATCTTCTCCATGCAATAACTCAAATGTTAATGACCATTTGGGATATTAGAACAAAAGGTTTGTCTGATGTTATTTATTTCTTTAGTTAAGATATAGTCCCAATCATTTAAAATGCATCAAAAATAATAATGGTTTTAAATGAAGTTTATTGTATATGTTTTAATTGGCACATTTTATCCACAGCTAAATAATTATAACAACTTAATAAATTAATGCTTCAGTCATTCCTGAGTGATTTGGGACAAAAAAAGCATATGCATGTGAAAGTTTTCACAGGTAAATAGCCGTATTCGAATAAAAGCAATAAAGAAGGTGAAGGGATTATCTAACAAACATAGATGCATACCCCATGGACACGGACAATAGTTGGTGAAGGCCAAGGGAAAGAAAGATAGGGGTGGATGGAGATGGGCAAATGGGGGGTGGGAGGGAGAGAGATATCTGCAATAATGTCAACATTAAAAATTTTTAATAAAAAAGGGAGAGATGGTTAAATCATTTTTACCTTAATTTTTTGAATACCAATTCTTTACTTTTTAAAAATTGCACTGGCATTAATAATAATTTCATTTCTTGAAATGGTTAATGCCATTCATTCATACTTTTGTTAAACTCTATCATGTCTTATCACTTTCCTACCATTCATCCTCCTTCATTCACCCTGGTTTCTAGCAATATTGGGCAGTTCCAACATTGCCCTTATTTCAGCTTCTTTATATTTGCTGTTTCCTCTACATAGAATATTCCCACACTCATTTCAGATGGCTGGTTAAATGTTACCTATTCAGGGAGGTTGTATAGACCTGTCATGAACTAATTTATAAAACAGTCACTCCCATCCCATGAATTTTATTTTTCCCTAAGCCTGCTCTATTCTTCATCGTTATCATCAACATTCAGCTCTAGAATTCATTTATTCACTTGTTCATCTATTTCCCTCAACTTGAGTAGGAGGTCCCTTTGAGTATTAGCTTAATCTGGTTTTTCATTAGAAATAAATCTTTGAGCCTCGATATAAAAATAATTTTTAATGACCATTGAAAGAACTCCAGAAATTCTAAACTATATGGAGAGAAGTAAGCTGCAAAAACTCTATATGCTTCAAGGGGAAATACCACCAATATTCACTTGATAATGACCCCAACTTCTTGCATGAAATTAGTAGTCTCAATAAACTTTCCACCCCAATACTGAATAGCTCTTCCTCTTTTGAAATTCTCCAAACTATTTACCTGCCCACTTGCAGCCAACCAATGATTGACAAAGGTGCCGGAGACCAGTTAGAACGTCTCTTTCACTTTCAAAAAACTTATCTTAATAAAACTCTTGCCAATCATACAATGACTCGGTATTTATTCATGTTACTCAATAAACTTACTCTCTTTTCTAACACTCTTGAACTCCGCTGAAATGAAAGGGACTAAAGATAGTTTCCTTTGTCACAAGTTACTGAACAATCAATCTGTTAATTTTGTGTGGGACATGGTTTTGTGTTTGGTATGTTTTAAAAGTGATAATGAAGAATAATGAATCAGAAAAAAAAAGTATTCAAGTGGTTGGAACAAAGGTCCAAGGAGAACAGTAGAAAATTGAGTTATACCCAGAGAAAGTAAGTCTCATAGAGAAATATCTCCCATGGTCAGGTTTGATGGGCCTTTCTAATGTCAATTCAGCAAGATTTCTAAACTGGCTAGTGTGTATTTTCTGTTATGAATGAGAAGTTTATTTTTTGTATTCATCTTTACACTGGCCCAACATTATGTATTTACTGGGTGTGCATGTAGAATGAACTAAGTTTTCTTTTTAGTTCATGAGTTGCTAGACATAAAGAGCCATATCTTGACTAGATGGAGAGGATAATTTAACCTATTCAATAGCCTGGATGGGAAACTTCTGTAACGATTAATGGAATTTTGGGTTGTCTCCCTAATGGAGTTGACTAATATGACCTCTGTATGGAGGAAATGTAAAACAGATATTTGCCAATCGAAGCAGTACAATAGAAAAGACAGGTCAATTGTTTTCCAAACTATTTCCTTTTCACACCTGAACACATAGCTAGGTTCAATTTCTCACCCTTTTTGAAGTTCATTGAGACCATGTGATTGTGTTCTTGTTAATTAAATGTGTATAATTCATTTGCTTTCAGTGTTCTCATGAAATGTTCCAGGTGATCTTCAACTCACTCTTATTCTGTGTCATCATTTGGCCAGAGAGGATTCAGAACACAAAAATGGCAAAACCTCTAAATAGAAAAAGCCTCAGTCCTGAGTCACCCATAGAATAACTAATAAACAACCTATGTGACCTTGGCATTAAAATATTGGAATTTGCTTGTATGACATCTAGTATTATTTGCACTAACTAATAAGAAAGTTTTTCATAAGTCCATCTATATGTTGTTGGGAGTAAGTCAGTAGTGAGAGACTATGTAATGAGAAAAACTGTCACACTATTCTAACACAACTTAATACCACAATGGTTTATTTGTGAATCCTCAACCAACCTCCAAATCATAACTGAAATGGCTGGCACAAATAAAATTAGCACAGGTCTTGGAGACAGAAAATATTTCAACCTGAATTCCATACCAAGTTCTAAAAATACAGCTTTTTGATACAGGGCAAGTTAATTAAATGTTCTGAGCTTCAGTGAGGGAAAATAATGCCTACCTCACAAAATTATATACTGATGAAGCCAAAACATAGCACAACGCTTAAACAGAATAGATGCTCAAAAATTTAATTTCCTTTTCTTTCCATTTCATTCCCTATCTTTTTTCATTTCTTTCTCTATATTGTCACTTTTCTCTACATAACTGTTAAAAATTTTATTAATCATATTGGTTTATTAAACATATAGTTACTGTACTACTGAATAGGGAATTCTTTAAGATCACTGACATCATCTCATTTAGGTCTGTATTCTCAGAATTTAGTCAAATGTTGATTACATAGAAAAACTCATGAGAGTCTAATGAAATGGTGATTCAGTTAATGAACAAACTTACACTGGCCAAATTCCTCAATATTGACTCTATCAATCATTCCTTCATATTTTGGTCAAAATGTATAATTGTGTATCTATATTTGCATGTGTTTATTTTTTTAGTTTGTGTTCCCGGGAAAAATAAAAGTTCTATGAATACAAATTCTGACTTGTACTCTAATAAAAACTCATGTCTAGAAAAAAGTTAGGGATCAGTAAAAGATTTTGATGAATGAATAAATGATAATGGAAAGTAAAGCAAAAGACTCTTCATTTGTTTGTAAAAAAAAACAAAACAGAACACAGACAACAAAACCTGTTAGGTCATTCTACAGTGACAAATTAGACCAAAACTTCAGTTTTTAATACTGCAAAGATTTTGTATTAGTTTGCCATGGCTTCTGTAATAGATTACCATGCACTTGAGAGTTTAACATAACATGAATTTATTTCTCACCGTTCTGGAAGTCAGATGTCAGAAATTGAAGGAATGAATAGATCCATTCCCTTAGTTCTAAAAATACAGAAAATAATCCCCCCAAACATCCCAAGACCAGGTCTGTAGTGGTAAGACAAATGGCTATACTTTGTTTTTTAAAAGTTCTGTGATGATTTCTAGGCTTTTAAGAAAGAAGTAGGTGTGAGAAAGCTTGCATGAAGTCCTAACATCACCTAAACCAGAGATTCTAGTGAGTTTTAATTTTTGTGGCCTAAATTGGCTGTAGCACTGCTGATTTGATGAGTGGAAGCTCTTCCCTCTAAGCTTCCCTCTCCCCTCCCATGTCCTCTCAGCTAAAAAAAACATACAAACATTATCCTCTGATATCTCCAATCAGGTTAGGAGGGCCAATCCGGAATTGGGAGCCTCCTGAGATATCCACTTGTATGACACTAAATGCTTCCCCTGAGATTTGTGTGATAGGTCATCTCTGCCTTGATATTTGCAAGAGCACACTCCTGAGTTATGTTCCACTACATAGAGCTCCACAGGTGGGGAAGGAGTGTTCCTGGGTGCAGACTTCTGGTCTATAATCTGGTCATGAAGGTTTTCCATACTCCCTCCTTTGTACCTTCATTTGTCTGTTCCTACGACAAAGGTAAATATGAAGAAAACATACAATCATAGCCAATTAGAATGGAAACGGGCTTTAAAAGGGCCAACAGTTTTTATTTTGCAAATAAGGAAAATTAACCCCAGAAAGGTTAAATGGCTCGACCATAGACACCCTGTTAGCTAGTCATCTTGTCACTCCTAATATGCTGTTCTTTCCACTCTACATGCTGCTTACAGCATCCAGATCTCCATGCTCATTACCATCAGATGTCTTATATAAATGACTGGGGTGATGGTTAGACTCCAAAGGGATATTCCACCTCCTAATTTTTTAAAAAATTAAGAATGTGCCATAGTTGAAGTAGTGCAAATACCATCTCTCTTTCTGAATGTCAGAGGTCATAAAACTTTCAACATCTATTTGGGGATCTCAAATGTAAAGCCATTTTCTTTAGGAACATCAAAATTTGAATAGTCAATATTGTTGGCTAAGTCTCTTGCAGTAACCAAGAAGAGATGAGATAGACTATGAAAGTAATGGCCTAGATTGCCTGATTGTGTTGGCTAAATCTCTTGCAGTAACCAAGATAGACTATGAAAGTAATGGCCTAGATTGCCTGATTTTTAAAATGCTAGTATCTTTTTAAAAATTATTACATCAAACTAACAAGCTTCTGCACAGCAAAGGAAATCATCAACAAAATGAAAAGGGAATCCATTGTATGGGAGAACATATTTGCCAATGATACATCAGATAAGGAGTTAATTTCCAAATTATGTAAAATGTTAGTATCTTTTATGCTTGTCAATGAATTTTCATATTCATTTTCACATCAGAGCAAGATAGCAGTCAATGAAGGATATAGAGGAGCTTATGAATTCATTTCTTAATTAACTTCTTGTGAATTAACTTCTGACCAAGTGGCAGACCTACATCTAGCTGATTATCAATAAAACTAGAATTAAAATTGGCCTTGTGTTTATAGTACAATCCTGCCCATAGGATTGATACTTTCTGGGTCAAAAGGAGTTGTTTTGTGTCCTTTTGCACCTACAAATAGTATAGATAATAAATTTAGTTAATACATTGGCTATTCTTGGTGCATCAGTAGAATACAGAAATTAACTTTTCCAAAAAGAATTTAAATCAGATTCACATGTTTATGCATTTGGACCAACTCTGGCAACTCTAGCAAGCACAGACATGTAAGAATTGTTAAACCAGTTTCAGGGGAGGTAACCTCATTGTCAGTAGGGTGTCCTAGAATATTCTGGTTACTTTTATGATCATTTTGTAACATTTATACACACTTTTATTGTAGCACATCTCTTTGGGGGGTTAACTTATATATCTACTTGTCTCTACCCCCTTAAAAAGTCAGGAATCATGTAACACCAGCTCCTGGTATAGAGCTGGTTTATGTGCAAAATTAGTGAGTAGGAGAATGAGAAGAAGAGGGAACTAGCATTCCATGTGCCAGGCATTGTATTAGGAGGGCTGCACATGTCATTTAATTTCCTGTTTTCAGCTCTGTATAATAATACATTGGGTATTACATGAACTGGGTATTTCATAGACAATGAAACAGATTCACAGAGTGTAAGTAATGTTTCCAAGGCAGCATTCCATCTAATTGCTCTTGAGTGAATGACACATCTGTACAATTGGGGAAACGTATATTCTTGTATTATACTTGTAAACAGTCATATTGGGCTCTTCTAAATGATTTAATATATCTATAATCTGACACATTTTTTTCTCTCTTTCAGGGTTCAATTCTACCTCTCTTGTTTCTATCAATTACTTTTTCACAGTAAACCCTAATTGAGATTTTTGACTGTGCCATGTATTTTACTAATTATTAATACCTATCTGCTTATAATTGCCTGTTTACACAATTGTGTTTACCACTCGTGCTTTTATTCATGATGTTTCTTCTGCCTTGTCTAATAGCAGCAGCAGTAGTAGTAGCCCCGGTGAACTAGATATAAAAGTGTAGGTGTCCCTAAAGCAGGGCTCCAAATTACTGTGTATCTTCAGCTATTATCAGCAAGCTTGTGAGATATCACTCAGAAATGGGAAATGTGTTTGACAGGGCTTATCAGCATCATATACCAATGACTGACAAAATGTTTCTTATATTTTACTTTCTGTTCTTTAAGCTTTCTATGTATATCTTAGACAAGGTGCTTGAAAGATATGGCAAGCAGTGAAAAAAAGTTCTGTGGTTTGATGTAATAGAGTATACCAGATAGCCAGTAAGCTGAAATGTATGTCAGGGGCATAATATGGTAGCCCCAGTAACAGGGACATTCCAGTGTCCTTCCACACATCTTCTAGATGAACCACCTCATTCAACCCACCACAAACCACCATTTAGTTCCATTTCTTGAACACGGGCTCCTGACCTTGACAGGAATCTGACAAGAGACTCTGTTCAATTCTCATGATAATCATCAAGTAGCATTATCTTGTGTTCACTCATTTCATCATAGATGCTTCTCATGATGTTTTCCGAATGACTTTAATGGAGAACATTTCAGAGGTGACTGAGTTTATTCTTGTGGGGTTAACAGATACCCTAGAGATGCAGATCCCACTCTTCATAATCTTCTCTCTCATCTACCTTATCACTCTGGTTGGGAACTTGGGGATGATCATGTTGATTATGTTGGACTCTCAACTTCACACTCCCATGTACTTTTTTCTCAGTAACCTCTCCCTGGTTGACTGTGTTTATGCCTCAGCTGTCACTCCCAAGGTAATCATGGGGTTTCTCACAGGAGATAAGATCATATCATACAATGCATGTGCTTCCCAGATGTTTTTCTTTGCAGCTTTTGCCACCACTGAAAGTTTCCTCCTGGCCTCAATGGCCTTTGACCGCCATGTTGCAGTATGTAAACCCCTGCATTATACCACCACTATGACAAATACTGTGTGTGTCTTACTGGTCACTGGACCCTACATCTGTGGACTCTTGGAATCTTGCATCCATGTTGTCTTCACTTTCCACCTCTCCTTCTGTCATTCCAATGTTGTTAATCACTTTTTCTGTGATATTCCTCCATTGCTGGCTCTCTCTTGTTCTGATATTAACACAAATGAGACTGTGCTCTTCACATTGGCGGCATTCAATGTCTTTTTTACTCTCTTGGTTATCTTGAACTCTTACCTGTTCATTTTTATTGCTATCCTAAGGATGCACTCAACTGAGGGACAGAAGAAAGCCTTCTCCACCTGTGTGTCCCACCTAACAACTGTTTCCATTTTCTATGGGACAATCATGTTCATGTACTTACAGCCAAATTCTAGTCATTCCATGGACACAGACAAAATGGCATCCATATTCTACACCATGATCATCCCCATGCTGAACCCTCTGGTCTATAGCCTAAGAAACAAAGAGGTCAAGAGTGCATTCAAGAAAGTGATTGGAAAAGCAAAGTCTGCATTGGGCTTGGCCTACTAACTAGAAATGGCATGCAAACCATTGAAACTTCTAATAGATTTCTAGTGTCTATAAATATTTTTTGAATTTATATTATTTCTTATTTTTTTAAAAGAGAAGTAAGCCTTTATTTCCTTGTTTCACAAATAAAGCTGGATGAGACAGTATATTTTTTTCTTCAATTTTTCTGAGCAGTTCCCTCCAAATGAGATTGATTCTATTCATGTTTTGGGAATATGACTAGGTAGGAGAAATGTTGGATGCATTTTCCCAGAAATACAATATTACTTCTTACTTAAGATCAAGATTATAATCCTAAATATTATCAAATCCCACACTATATCACTCTATTAGTCTGAAGTGCTTTGTAGGTAAACCTCCTAAGTATATGACATCAAAGTTATATTTTCAACTACTAAAATTTGAAAGAACTTCATGATTCTTTTTTTCTGCAAAAAGCTTTATTTGTTTCATTTGGTTCAATGCATGGAAGAGGGCTCCAGGGTGGTTAAAAGAATGACTAGTAGTTTCAGGAAGAGACTCAAGTAAAAGCCAGAGACATCAGAGGAATTCAGAGGGGCCTCTGAAAGGCCTCTGGGCTCCAAAGGCTCCTAGTCATGCTTGAGGGTGAGCTTTTCTAAGAGATACTCCCCCAGCCCAGCCTGGGGGCCCTCCAACCTGCAGATGTTAGTCAGGTGGTCACCCATCTTCTTGATCAGTTTCACTTCCTCACCCAGGAAGTGGTTCTCCAGGAAGTCACAGAGATAAGGGTCTGCACGGGTAGAACCCAGGGCATGCAGCTCCAAAGGGCCTGGTTCAGGTTCTTCTCCAAGGCCAGGGCGGCTTTCCTGGCATCCTGAGTTTTGCCCCACTCCTCTTGGGAAGGTTTCAGCACATCCTGGAAGAGAATGCAGCCACCACGCTTGTTTTGCAACTTTAGGAGATGCTCAGCACCCTCGCACTTCTCCACCAACTCTTTGAAAGAAGTGGCCTACACCCTCGAGAACCACATTGTCAAGGTCAAAATAGAAGCCCAGAGAGAAGTAGGTGTAGGAGGCCTGCAGATGCAGGTTGGCCCGGCGGTTGACCACAGCCTCCACCTGGGTGGAATAATTCTGATGAATTTGGGAGCTCATAGTTGTTCAGCAATAAGGAGTTAAGGCAGAAAAAAACCCGGTGTGTTGGCTGGTTCTGGAGGTGTTTCTGAAGGTGGTGACTGGATAAGACGCAGGAGAGTGGTCGGAGCCTGGAAGAAGTGGCGCCCCTGGGTCTGTTCCATCCAAATGCTGTTGAAGCAAGAGACAGATCCGGGACCACCAAGGGCACTGCCTCCATGATTCTTATTACATAGCATAGAAGCTTGGCTCTCCAACATTCATGCTCTTAAGAATTATGTTGAGACCGTCGACATGCAGAATCCTAAAATCTAATTTCAAATAATCTAATTTGGTATACCATGGTGGAGCCCAGAAATCTATATAATTATCACTTATTAGCTGAGATAGCAAGAATGCCAGTGGGGACTTTGAATGTTGAGGGATATAATATAAGCAAAATTTATTTGGTTTCTGAATTTCAGAGATTAAAAAACACAGTTCAGAAGGCAAAAATATATCCATACCTACTCCTTACCTGAGTTCTAATAGATAAAGTTCATATAAGAGAGTCTGGGTAAGGAAGACTGTCTAATGCTTAAACTTCCCCTGCATTTCAGATGGAGTTGGTGTGCAGACCACACTTTGAGAACTGTTATCCTAGAGCAGTGGTTCAAGGGCATTATTAAAAGACCAACAGCATCAGCATCACCTGGAATTTTTCATAAATGTTAATTATAGGAACTCTTCCACCCAGACCTATAGAATCAGAAACTCTAGTAGTACAGCCCAGATATTTGTGTTTTAACAAGTCCTCCTGGTGATACTAAAGCATTGAGAACCACCAGACTCATGCAACCTAGGTACACTAGCCTAAAATTTTAGTTCAGCTAACAATTGTTTGACCCTATAACATACTGTAGTGGGCATATTTTTAAAATCTCTTTTATCAAGAACCACTAGTCTTTTTTTAATAATATATATATTATTACATATATGAAGGACAACTAGTCTTAACAGGGCATCTTTGTTACGAAAGCATTAGAAAGTCTGAAAGAGACATGAAAAAATTGAAATAATATTGATCTAGCATTTTTCTTGAAAGTTTTAAAATCTCCTTTAATGTTGATATTCTAAAGACTCTCCATTACTCACCACCTAACAACTATAAGAGCACATTAGGTCACAAAGATTTTTGAGACCATAAGAGGTATATAAATGGGTTGGACCCCTTAGGTTCTCTTTGACTGCCACTACTTACAACAAAGCCCATGTTATCTGGAAAGACTTGTCATTTCTGTTTTCTAGAAGTTTGTACTGCATGAAGAGGAGCTTCACCTAGATAAAGAAACTAAACTGGAAAATTCATATGCTCAATGAACATTGACTTTTAGGAGGGTCAAATATCACACATCTCACTTTCAAGAGGATTTTATCTAGTTTTATGGTTCAAAATTTCTCTAGAGTGCTAACAATGAATTTTGGTCTATCATAAATACTACACATTCTGGGCTATTTTGTATAGATCACTGACCATAGGTAAATTTCACACTACCAAACAAGACAATTTGGTCCTTGTAATTGCTGGTGGACATAATTATGTCATGTTTAAAGAATTAGGGATATTGTAAAGTATCTAGTATTTTGAAGAAACTGTGGTTCTATTAATGTGCTTAATCTCTGTGCACTTGCTTCATAGGTGAGTCATCTAATATTGTTCCTAAGTCAAAGGAAGGCTCTCTCAATTGACCACTGTAATAAAAAAATAGTCAAGCCCTAACTGGTTTGGTTCAGTGGGTAGAGCGTCGGCCTGCGAACTGGAAGGTTCCAGGTTCGATTTGGGTCAAGGGCATGTACCTTGGTTGCGGGCACATCCACAGTAGGGGACATGCAGGAGGCAGCTGATTGATGTTTCTCTCTTATCGATGTTTCTAACTCTCAATCCCTCTCCCTTCCTCTCAGTAAAATCAATAAAATATATTTAAGTAAATAAATAAATAAATAGTCAAGTTAATGTGCTGTTGTTGTTGTTGTTATATAATATATATGTAGACTAATACATAAAAACCTCTGATAATCCTTAGATGAAAGATTTTCAAGAAATTACAGGATTAAATGGAGAGGTTGAAAATAGAAATTCTGTTAGCAGAATCAGGGGTAAAACAGTACATGAAATTGAAGGGAAGTAAATAAAAGAAGAGTAAATAAAACAACCTGGTTGGGTGAGAGTTAAAAATACAGTTATCATCATAGAAATTAGTAGGATTAGGGCAGGGTTCAGCAGAAAGAAATATAAATATGACTGACAGGGGAAAAAGAAAGCTAAAAGTGATAAATGGGACATAAGTCCAATCTAAGAGAAAGGAAGTAGAAATTACAATACAGAGTTTTGAGGTTAAAAGGGACCATGAACATCACCTAATCCAATCATTTATGACACCTCTAATTTTCCTAAGTAGGCTCATTTTAGTGCACTTTAGGCTTTCTGTGAGCCCTGACTTGTCATGAACATTTCACTGGTTAGGTTTGCCAGAACATAACATCCAGAGGTCCCTATCAGTATAGATAGGAATGAGGACACCATCCTGTGTCCCTAGACAGCAGTTATTTGTGAGCAACACGTGGAAACTTGCCTATTAACTTTGCCACAGTTGATCAACTCAGGAATTTTTTCCAAATATGATTTTAGTTGGATTTGTTTTAAGAAAGACCATTGGGGAAACTCCTCTTTGGGACCCATTATTTTAAGACATGCTATAGGTCACTAAATTGTCTGGCTAAATCAGGCAAGAATGGTCTCAAGAATAAAGAGGAGAATGCAAAAGATGAGCCTGGTCCTCCCATGCAAGATTCTGGCATAGGATGATTTCTTGCTATCCCTCTTTATTTTTGTCCTATCCTAAGGAAGACATTCTAACATTTGACTCATTTCCTGAACCCCGGCACACTCTTTCCCACCCACATCTAAATATTACAAAGACATCACCTACCTGCCACTTTTAATTTCTAGGGGATTGTGCACATCTGAAGCCCATGTATTCTTATTTCATTTCATCCTTAAAGAACAGGATACCTAGGGCCAGAAAGCACGTCAGGAGAGCTCCCTTAATCATCTGTGGCAGAAACTGTTAGCATTTCAAAAAAAATTGTTTGTCTGTATGAATTTTCTTTGATGGCTGATAGAATGAAGTAAATTACAAAGAGGTAAGAAATCATCTTCAGAGCTCTTTCAAAAATTAATTGGTTATTCTTTTCCTAGTTGATCTTAACTTACTGTGTATAATACTTCAGAGCAAGGGAAGTCAAATAAGACTTGCAGACCAAATTCAGACTCTTTTTGTATGGCTCTTGAGCTAAGAATATAAAAATAAGTGTTCCCATTTTTTTTTACTTTATTTTTAATTCCCATTTTTTAAAAAGCTATAATGATCACCATAAATTTGTTTTAATATTACATGTCTTAAATTTGTCTTGCTACTATATTACATATATCGATCTTATATTTGTGTGACTATTGGGTTTTGAGTGTTCTAAGTAGTTATTGCTTGTATGGAAAAAAAAACTATTGTGTTTTCTGTAAAGTAAAAGCCCTTTCATCCAAAGCAATTAGATCCAGTGCTTGATTGGTTAATTAAAAAGGCAGTTATAAGAAAATTAATTTTAAACTGTATGTATTCCTTAAAATCTTCACTCAACTTAAAACATATATTTGCACATTTTACCTCCAGACTTCTGATATTTCACCAAACTTTTTCTGTGTGCTTTTTTCTTTTACTTTTTAATATGTTTTTATTTATGTCAGAGAAATGAAGGGAGAGAAAAAGAAAGATAAAATCATTGATGAGAGGGAAACATCTATTAGCTGCCTCCTGCACAACCTGGATCGAGTCCACAGTCCAGGCATGTGCCTTGACTGGGAATCAAACCGTGACCTTTAGATTCATGGGATGATGCTCAACCAATTGATCCATACCAGCCAGGTCTGTGAGTGCTTTTTGTTGATGGATTATTGCAAACTGAATTGTTTCTTGCATGAACCATACTCACAAATCATTGCCTCAATTTGCAATATCAATGTCTTTAACATAGAATAAATATGTAAAGACATTTGTGAAAAAATATATGCTACATCGTTTTTTATGATTTTTCCCTCAAACATATATAGCAGTTCTGTCTATCTTAGCAAATTGATCAGTAAATTATTATTTGTTTGCAACTCACTTTTTCACATTCACAATTCCATATTTTATACACTTCTAGTAACTTTAATAATATCAGGTGCATCAACAAACACAATTGACTTGGTAAGCAGAAACCTCAACTGGAAGAAATACAAGAATCCAGATGTAGAGGAGTTCAGTGTGGAGTGGACACCCACAGGGTAGTTGATAGAGGGAAAGAAAACAAGGTGGTTAAAACAAATTAGTTAACTATTGGTCTTCTTAAAAATGTTCCTTGTTATTTCTAAAAACTTCTCAGTTGACTGCCTTGGGGCTTTCATAGGAGCAATTAGTTGTCTCATCTTTTTTGGTTGGTAATCATGGTTTATTTTATGTTCTAGAATTTCCAGAAAATGTTTGGATAAAAGGAGTAATAGTTTTTATATGACACTGTATTTTTTGCCTCTTAAAAATATCTTTGTTTTTTAACTCAATCTGAACAAAGACTTTATATTTTAATAGAGGTATATGTCAATCTATATTAATTGTCCTAACTGATATGTTTTATCCTGCTTCTGACAATTGTCAGAGGGGAGGGGGCCTGGGAGACTGGGTAAGAAGGTGAAGAGATTAAGCAAGATAAGAAAGGAAAGGAAAGGAAAGGAAAGGAAAGGAAAGGAAAGGAAAGGAAAGGAAAGGAAAGGAAAGGAAAGGAAAGGAAAGGAAAGGAAAGGAAAGGAAAGGAAAGGAAAGGAAAGGAAAGGAAAGGAAAGGAAAGGAAAGGAAAGGAAAGGAAAGGAAAGGAAAGGAAAGGAAAGGAAAAGAAAAGAAAAGAAAAGAAAAGAAAAGGGAAAGGGAAAGGGAAAGGGAAAGGGAAAGGAAAAGGAAAGAAAAGAGAAAAGGAAAAGGAAAGGAAAAAGAAGACCTCATAGACAGAAAACAGTATGGGATTACCAGAGGGAAAGGTTGGTGGGTGGAGGTAAAAGAGAGTATAGGAGAGATAACTGGTGATGGAAGGATGCTTGACTTGGGGTGGTGAACACACAATACAATATACAGATGATGTATTATAGAATTGTACACCTGAAACCTATATAATTTTATTAACCAATGTCACCCCAATAAATTCAATATAAATAAATAAAGACAATTTAAGCAAAGTTCTAAACTAAAAAATAAAATAATAAAACAAGAACTTGGGATCTGGCCAAAATAGTCATATAACTTAATTATTAGCACCTTTCTAGGATAACTTCGATTATTTGGCTAGTGGCCTAGAATTTGATTTTTTTAAATATTTTTAAATAAAAAAAAAATTTGTTTTTTCATGTGACCAGCTAAGCTATCAAAGGGTGCACAATCTTATTATCCAATGTCATCTCATAAATTTAATAAAAAAACAAAACAAAGATTTTTGTTCTATATAATTCTTTATTCATTTTGTTCTTTTTAAAAAAACTATAACTTCATTCTTTTGTGTTTTTTCTCTTTAATTTTTGGGAAAGATATTTATATGATATACATTTGGAAAAATACATTCTCTTTGTGCTTAAAGTGATTAACATTAAATATTAAGGAATATAAAAATTAAAAACGTGAAGTATTCACATCTAAATAATAATTTGGTTTATACTGAATTATTAGTTATGTAGTTTGAGGAAACTAGCACAATATTACCTGTCTTGCCTTTCTATTACCCATTTCTCATATTTTTATAAAAGTTATGATTGTAGATCTAGTTTAATATTAGCCCGACCAGTGTGGCTCAGTGGTTGGGCATCAACCTATGAACCAGGAGGTCACGGTTCGCTTCCCGGTCAGGGCACATCCCCGAGTTTTGGGCTCAATCCCCAGTGTGAAGTGTGCAGGAGGCAGCAGATCAATGATTCTCTCTCATCATTAATATTTCTATATCTCTATCCCTTTTCCTTCTCTTATGAAATAAATAAAAAAATATTTTAAAAATTATTTTCCATAATAAGTTTTTCAAGAATTCTATTTGAAATTTCTGTTTTTTTAAAACAATATTTGAAATACTTATTTAGACATAACTGTGTTTTACTGTGTTTTATTTTCTTTTGTATCACAAAATACCCAACAATTTTTATTTTTACTTTTTTAAGTAATTATTTGAGTTATTGAGTTAATGTTTCAGCATGGATGTAGACAATATAATTCCAGAACTATTACAATTTTTTAAAAAAGTTTTTCATGTTATAATACATGGATGACAACTGGATTGGATAGAATCTCTTAATCAGGACTTTTTTTTTCCCTTAAAACATTTTGAATAGTGGTCCACCATCTCCTGAATTTTTTTTATCATAAAAAACATTTTTTAAATACAAATCTATAAGAAAGTAGTGACTTTGTGAAAAATGGTTACTTTTCTTTTTTCCCTTCTAGGAAATTTCTAGTTTCCTCATCATCTTTCCTTATCTCAGCTAGCTCCACTCTTGTTTCTACCTACCGTATATCCAATGCTTACCTGCCAGTATATTTGAACTCTAAAATTTGAGTTGACAATTGAAATCTTACAGAAAATACTTCAGTAAGGGAAAATATATGTGGCATATGTCAAATATAAGTGGTACCTTGGAATAAAGATGTGTTCCCAGTCCTCTATGAGACCAAAACATCCAGAATAACATGAAGATTTTCATAATTCAAAATGTAATCTATAAAATAAATGTCTACAATAATATATATATAAATGAATCTTTTACAAAAGCAAAGAGCTAGCACCTATGGATGAATATTGAAGGGCTGATGTTTAAAGTTATTTTAGGTCTTTTTTTCTTCAGGAACATACATATGAATCATCCTAAGGATTATTATTCATATCTTTTATTACAATTAGAATCTCGATCACAATAAGGCAATTTCCATATCAGAAACAAAACGTAAAAATCTTTATTTTCCTCAGGCAATAGATGAACTCAGCAAAGGAAGATTCAGCACTTTCTGTTCTTTTTTGCAGGAGACATGTTTGCTAGGAGCCCTGTCCTCAACCAGTCCGGCCCCACTGAGTTTGTGTTCCGAGTATTCACTGCTGTCCCTGAATTCCAGGCCCTTCTCTTCGTCCTCTTCCTCCTCCTCTACCTGATGATCCTTTGTGGCAACACAGCCATCATCTGGGCGGTGTGCACACACAGCTCCCTGCGCACCCCAATGTATTTCTTCCTGTCCAACTTGTCCTTCATAGAGATCAGCTACACCACCGTGGTGGTGCCCTTGATGCTTTCCAACATCTTTGGAGCCCGGAAGCCCATTTCTCTGGCTGGCTGCGGGGCCCAAATGTTCTTTTTTCTCACTCTTGGTGGTGCTGACTGTTTTCTCTTGGCAATCATGGCATATGATCGCTATGTGGCCATCTGCCACCCACTGCACTACACCCTCATCATGACCCAGAAGCTGTGCATCCAGATGGTGTGCTGTGCCGTGGGTCTGGCGCTCTACCTGTCCCTGCAGCTCACATCCTTAATCTTCACCTTGCCCTTCTGTGGACACCTCCGGGAAATCAACCACTTCCTCTGTGATGTGCCTCCGGTCCTGAGGCTGGCCTGCGCTGACATCCGTGTGCACCAGGCCGTCCTCTATGTCGTGAGCATCCTCGTGCTGACTGTCCCTTTCATCCTTATTTCTGTCTCCTATGTGTTCATCACCATGGCCATCCTGCGCATCCGTTCTGCTGAGGGCCGCCGCCGGGCCTTCTCCACCTGCTCTTCCCACCTCACGGTGGTCTTGCTACAGTATGGCTTCTGTGCCTTGGTCTACCTGCGTCCTCAATCTAGCTCTTCTGTGGATGAGGATCGCCAATTTGCCCTCATTTACACCTTTGTCACCCCCTTACTCAACCCCCTGATTTACACCCTTAGGAACAAGGATGTCAAAGTTGCCCTGAAAAAGGCCATCAGTAGCAAAGGAACAGCTGAAGCTCTCTGAAGAGTTAGAACTTGAAGGATGTGACAACAATGAAACTCCTACATACAAATGCCATAGTTACATTTATTTCCCCACAATTTTGATTTACATTAATTATTTTTTCCTAATACATGTAGTTGCTACAGTTTGCTCTCTCTCTCTCTCTCTCTTTTTTTTTTAGGTTCTCTGAACTTTAAACCTCTGAAAACTGAACAGGAATACTATAGGCTGCTATTGTTCACTTAGCCCCAAACTAAAAATTTACATTTCCTTTGAAGCAACTTCATTACTTTTAAAGTTTCCTCCTGAGAAGCAATGGTATTAATTGGGTCCTTGAACTCTGATTTGGATGAGAAATGTTCATAAAGACATTTCACTCAATCTAATGTGCCTTATTCTTGTATTTGCCTTTAAACGGTGACAAATAACCATCTGGTCAATTTACCTGTTTCTTTCATTGAACCTCTTTTGCATGTAACAATGGCCCCTGTGTGCTGGTCTAATCTATGCTCTCACATTTAATGCAGGCATGTGCAAGTAGGTCAGGAATGGTGGAGCAGTCTATTTGCTCTCAGAATTAATATGTGTTGAGGGACAATGCCAGATTTCTAACCTAAGACTCCTAAGTTGTCAGAAAATAAGAGTGGATCATTAAGTGCCATGGTCACACTTTCTAGAGGTCATCCTGTGCATTAGTCAGGGATCTCCAGAGAAACAGAGCCAACAGGATGTACAGATGCAAAGGGAGAGATTTATAGTATAGATTGGGCTCATGTGATTATGGAGTCTGGCAAGTCAAAAATATCCAGCCCAGGTTAGCAGGCTGGAAATTCCAGCAGGCATCAATGCTGCAGTCTTTAAGTCCAAAGGCATTCTGGAAGAGAAAGCCCTTCCGTTTCTGGGTATCTTGTTTTTTTCCCTTGAGACCTAAAAGATAAGGCCCATGCATATTGTGTTGGTAGACTTCTATACACGAAGTCTACTGATTTATATGTTAATCACATCCAAAAACCACCTTGACAGCAGCATTTTGACAGGTGTTTTACTAAACAACTGGACACCATATATAGCCTAGCAAGTTGACATAAAATTAACCATCATAATCTACCCTTTGTCAGCTTGGCATCCATACTCATAAACCATATTTAATCTCTAATCAAGACAATAACAAAGTCATACTTCTGCCTAACCTGGTATAATTATCCTACATATAACTCAAAAAATATTAACCCTATCCCCAGAAGAGTATGCAAAGTCCTTGGGTGATGTTCATCCTTCTACTTTATATTCTGTAACTTAAATGCTATGCTGTAGAGTTAACAATATTTAAATACTATAATGCAAAGTCAATATATATTATGTTATACAGTAGGAGGATAAGAGAGGGAAGAAAACATATACATATGTAAAAACATTTTTATGAAAATAAAGAAATGCATGTAACATTTAGTCTTCATTTCTGCAACTGCTCATATGGTCAAAACTGGTATTTATAATCTCTTTTTCCAATGCCCATTCCATATTCTCTTTGTCCTCAGGAAGTTCCACAGCTTATTATGGTTCTTTGCCTGGTGATGTGACCCAATTCTTCATTCCCTAAGTTACAGTATTTTAGCAGTCTTCAAAGGGCCATTCACCAATTCCATTGAGCCAGATGGCTTCAGGATGGTGAATATGCTAAGGCCAGTGAATTCCATGAGTATGAACTCATTTATGTACTTCATTTGCTATGAAGTGAGTTCCTTAAGCATAAATAGTGCTTTATACAATACCATGACTAACAAAACATTCCGTAAGTCTGTAGTTTTGGCAGAAGCTTTGTGTGCAGGGAAGGTAAATCTTCATCCAGGGTAAGTGCAATTATGCAGAATTCTGTAAGATGAATCTAAGCTAAAAACTCCACTGATTACATGGCATCCTTAAGCACCTATTCTGACTGGAGAACTACAGTGACATTTGGATGTCTGCAATTAGTGTCAGTTCAGAATCAGTCAAACACCAATCTAGATGTTACTGCTCAACCCTGCCAGGCTGTTGGCATCTGACTATCCTACACACACACACACACACACACACACACACACACACACACACACCAAAGAGCTACATTAATCACTCTAGACCAGCCGTGGGCAAACTACGGCCCGCGGGCCGGATCCGGCCCTTTTGAAATGAATAAAACTAAAAAAAAAAAAAGACCGTACCCTTTTATGTAATGATGTTTACTTTGAATTTATATTAGTTCACACAAACACTCCATCCATGCTTTTGTTCCGGCCCTCCGGTCCAGTTTAAGAACCCATTGTGGCCCTCGAGTCAAAAAGTTTGCCCACCCCTGCTCTAGACCCACACAGAGGACTGTCTTTGAGTAAATGGGGCACATGGGAACATATATTCACTCACAAACTTATAAAAATTTATATACACATGACCAACCAATATTTTTTCAAGGAATAAGCAAATTTGCTAAGACCTATAAGAGTGTCTCTACTCAAAGAGATTCAAGCAAGGAAAGATGCCATCGAAAATATAAAACATTTGATAAATATTCATTGAGGTGCTATTAAGTATACAGCACTACTCTAAGTCCCATGGAAACCATATAAAAATATAGTCTCAGTTCTCCAGGATGGGACTTAGGCTAAACCCGGCTATGACAATCTGGTGGGAATAAACTCCTTGAAAAAGGAGTCTCAGGTGACCTTGATTAGGGAACTTCATATTTCTCAGGAAATTATGCCAAGCACCGATAATGTCACTAAAGGGTTTAATACTGGCCTTTACTTTGAAAAGCATTCCCCAGATCGTCTATTGACAAGGAACCCCAAGTGTAGGGATGGTTTTAGTTTGGACTAATTATCTATCTGCTAACATGGGAGGAGATCAGCAATTACTACACTACCTTCTTCTGGGAGATGGAACCTATGAGTTAAGACCCTAGATAGCAAAGTAATTGACTCCTTCCGTTGCTTTTCATTCAGGAAGTTTACATAAAATTTCAGTTCTCTGAATAGTCTCTCCAGGCTCATGTTCCTTCTTTAAATATATCCAACAGAGCAGTCAGATATCACTTACTAGGTCCTGTCTTTTAGAATACAACTGAGAAGGTTGGTTTGGTATACTTCTCTTTCTTCTCATGCCAAAGGTAAGAGTAAGTTTTTTTTACTTCCTTACAACATACTAGGCACTTGCTGATGCTGGGCTAGAAAAGCAAGTAATGGGCTTTACAAGTGGAGACTCTAGGATTTCAGAACCAGCTCAGCCCATGACCTTCAGTGTTTCTATTAATTCACTTGGAAGGTCTAGTCTTCTGATTAAAAAGGTAATAATCCCCATTTTCAAACAATGAGCATAATACTGATTTGAATATTTTTAAAAGGTAATAATCCCAGTCTAAGAAAGATTGAGGGAATGACTAAAATAAATTATGATAATGTTTAAGGATAAATGGAAACTCTTCTTGCATAAGATATCTTATTTATCCTCTGCTATGAAGCAGATATTATTAATATCATCCCCTTAAAAGAGTCAAAGAAAGGAGGGAAGAATTAACATTTATTATGTAACTTAATAGGTTTCATACATCAAACCAAGTGTTCTAAATACATTAGCTCATTTCATCTCATCACAACTCCATTATATATTATTGTTTACATCTTTCAAACACTCGGGAAGAGAAATTAATTTGAGATGATCTGCTCAGGCAACAAAGCTATTAGTAATAAATTGAGATGCTACCTTGGGTCTGTTATTGCTGAATCCACTAATTCCCTTTTTTTACAAAATGCTAACTAGAGAATTGGACAAGCTGCTGCAGCCCAGACTCTCTTATTTCCAGAATAAACAAGGATGATGTTTCTCATCACATTCTTGCCTACTGGGGCTGGTCTGGCTGTAGAGGTAAGAAGGAAGATGAGGATATATTGTGGGAGGTGACTTGGAAGCACGAGATGGGCTTGGAATCATGAACAGATGCCAGCCTGGGGAAGATTCCTGGATATGACGCCGAAGAGCTGTCTGGCCCTGTCTCTGTTCTATTCAACATATTTACTAACAACTTAGAATAACAAGTTGATTTTATGTTGATATAAGTGTCACTCTCTCAGAATCATAAAAAGCACTATTTTTCTATCCAGAATATGAACCCCATTACTCTACCTCTCTTCTCATAGTTAATTTCCATTTTTCAGATCTAAACATCACTTCTTCTTGGAAGCTTTTTCAGTATCCTTTAGTCACAAACTATGTCAGAGTCCCATGTTGTACAACCTTACAACACACTATTTTTTTTGTTACAGCACTTACTCATAGCTTTAATTATACATATAATTAAATTATATATGTTATGTTAATGAGTGATGGGATTTTTTTCCACAGTGCAGCCCAAGGATTGGAAGCTAAGTTGTTTTCTATAAGGCCTCTTAATAATCTTAAAAGTAAAGAAGAGAAAATGAAAAAGTATAAATTACATATTTTACAATATATTTATACATATGACATTTATTTATTAAATGTCCATAATTTGTACATTAGGTTTGGTGATATAGGGGGGAAACATATATAAGAGAGGATGGCTGCCTTTGAATTTACAAATAATAATCTTGGCTACCTGTTATTAGGTTGCTGTTATTATGGGCTAGGCATTACGGTAGATACTTTATACTGTATTATAATCTCATTTAATCCTCACAACAACCCTCAGAACTAAGCATAATTATTGTCCCCATTTTTCAAGCCACACCATTTAATTTCAACACTGATACACTTCCCCTCCTCTGTATGTTGTAATATAATTTTAAATATGCTCAGTGACATTAGAAATAATTCAAAATATTATTGAAGTTCAGAAGAGGAAAAAAGAATGGATTAAGTTGATTCTACTTGTTAACTGTGGAAAAACAACAGAGACCCAGCCGTTCATGCCTACAGTACTCTTAATATTAAGGACAGTGACTAATCACATTTCTCCCTATGCTTGTGACAGCAAGTGGGGTTTTGTGAATGATTTTTTACTGCAAGTCATAATTCTGGATTAAGACTTTTTTTCAAAGCTCATAAAAATAATATTAAAAGTGGGAAAGTTGAAACAAGGTCACATGATGCCTATTTTCTACCTTCTTTAATATGAGTTGGTCATTGAAAAGTAGAATGGATGCCCCGTGAGAGTTATATCTCTTCATTAGAAGGTTTTCAAGGAAGCTGAATCATTTTTTCTGGACTTCAAATTAGCTCCTTAGTAGAGAAGAAAAATAAATGAAGATTGGCTTCGTCTTTCCTATTCATCCCCTAATTCACAGAAGGGATTCTTAGATCTGCAATAGCTTATGAGCACATATTTCTCATCTTGTGACAAGCCAGGATGAGTCCTATAATAACACTGTGTTTCCTTCAAGTCCCACACTTCCTTTGTTTGGAAGGAAGGAAGGAGGGAGGGAAGGAGGAAGGAAGGAAGGGAGGAAGGGAGGGAGGGAGGGAGGGAGGAAGGAAGGAAGGAAGGAAGGAAGGAAGGAAGGAAGGAAGGAAGGTAGGTTCCCACCCTCACCTTAATGACTCCTGCTATCAAGAATTTCTTGACACTGTCTTATGGATTTACTGAAAGTATTTAATTTTTATCTCACTTGTACTGAAAATGGCTTTGAATTCCACAAACTTCCTCTGCCTCTTTTCCTCAAAAAAATCCTACATAATTTAGACCAACTTTTGGCAGTTAGAAATTAAGTTGTAGATTTTTATGTTGTGAAGAGTGTTGTAAAAGGGAAATTAAAAAATTAATCCTGCAGGGGGGTGGGGGGTAGAAGAGGGTAATGGAGAAGGGGAATCTGTAATACTTGCAATAATAAAGATACATTTTTAAAAATTAATCCTGATTCTTCTAGTTTGTAACTCCAACTCTGGTGAGATTAGATCATGGCTCATGGTGTGAACTAATATATTGTCAGTTTGATTATTTCTTCTGTTCTTGTAACTCATGACAGACAAAACCTGTTAGCTCAATGACCTGGGGAAATCGCTCAGTGTTGATGGAGTTTGTGTTCCTGGCTTATCCCTCTCACCCTGAGCTGGGTGCCTTGTCCTTCCTTGGAGTCAGCCTGGTATATACATTGATCATCAGTGGGAATGTCCTCATTGTGGTGGCCATCCAGACAGAAGTCCGCCTACACACACCCATGTACTATTTCCTGGGCAGCCTCTCAGGAGTAGAAATATGCTACACTGCAGTGGTGGTGCCTCACATTCTGGCCAACATCCTACGGTCAGAGAAAACCATCACCCTCCTGAGCTGCGCCACTCAGATGGTGTTCTTCATCGGACTTGGCAGTACCGATTGCTTCCTCTTGGCTGTGATGGCCTATGATCGTTATGCTGCTATCTGCCATCCCTTGCGGTACCCTCTCATCATGACTTTAACTCTTTGTGTTCGCTTGGTTGTAGCTTCCGTGGTCATCGGCTTGGTCCTGTCCTTACAGCTGGTGGCCTTCATCTTCTCTCTGCCATTCTGCCAGACTCGGGGTATCGATCACTTCTTTTGTGATGTGCCACCAGTGATGCGCCTTGTTTGTGCCAGTAGCCACATCCATGAGCAGTCAGTGCTGGTGGCGGCCACACTAGCCATCGCCGTGCCTTTCCTCCTCATCGCCACCTCCTACAGCTTCATTGTGGCTGCTGTGCTCAAGATCCATTCAGCAGCTGGCCGCCACCGGGCCTTCTCCACCTGCTCCGCCCACCTCACTGTGGTCCTGCTGCAGTATGGCTGTTGCGCCTTCATGTACCTCCGCCCCAGCTCCAGCTACTCCCCGAAGCAAGATCAGTTCATCTCACTGGTGTACACATTAGGAACCCCACTGCTCAACCCACTTATCTATACTCTGAGGAATAGTGAGATGAAGGGAGCCATAGGGAGAGTTCTTACCAGGAGTTGTCTCTCTCAGATAAACTAGGGGAGAGTACAACCTATCAGGCAAATCCCCATACAACTAAGACTTCTCCCAGTTGATGTTAAAACTGACCTTTAAAAATAGTATAAATTGTCTGGATACTGTTTAGCTATGGGTACCAGAGACCTTGAAAATGTTTCTACCATTTTAGTAGACTCAGTAATTTTTCTTCTAGAAAAAAAAATTAACAAATGAGCATAACATAATAGAAAGTGACAAATATAAGACTGCATCTCAGGTATCAACTGGAAGCAGATATGTCATTCAGTAGATTTTAATTTTAAAAATGTAATAAAGAGATTATATGCAGAGGTATGTGAGTGGGAACTAATAAGAGGTGGCAGCACTCTTACATACTAGCAATAGCAGGGGGCCATTATAACCCCTAGACTTCACAGGCGAAAAAAAGGTACAGTATTATTGGAGATCAGTGAAAGCTACATCTATCAAGAGAAAACACTTGGTCAGAACTGTGACTTTAGAAAAATAAAAAAGCCAACTATTGGCAAAACTATGACCATGCAAAGAGATACAGGGAGATAACTACCCCAACCTCTCTCTGCTTGCTTCCTCCCATCTCTTCGCCTGTCTCCCATTGGCCAAATCCAACTGGAAGCAAGAGGGCAGGGGAGACTGAATGATTCAGTTATCAGAAGCTAGCCTTTTTAAACAGGGAAGAGAAGAGAAGGACCTTGAGAGTTGTGACAGAGAGCAACCAGAAAAAGATATGTTAACAATCTAATTTCCCCAAAATAAGGTATTTGCTAAACAATGATTGTATGAAGGAATTTTTTTCTTTGTGGCTATTCTTGTATTTATTCATTTATTCAGTAAATTTTGAGCATTTAAATATGCCAGGCATTACTCTTCCAAGAAACCATATAAAAGAGTAGATAGCTCTATGAATTTCCTTCATTCTGGTTCATTCATATCCATTCCCATGGCCTCACCTTGGATTTCTTTAGCCTTAAATTTATGTTCTCAAATTTTAGTTATCTGTAATGACCAGCATTAAGTACTTATTGTGAATTATAAATATATATTTTTCTAATCTTCAAAAATTCTATGAAGTAGGGTTGTTATTATTCTATTTCCAATGATGAAACTAAGTCACATAGTTTAAGTAACTGGTGTGAGTTCGTGCAGATACTATGTGATGGAGTTCTAATTTGGAATTTGAACCCAGAGATCCCAGCTTCTGAAGCAATGTTTATTTGTACTTTCAGCATAAAATGATGATGAGTATCTTTTCATAAACTTACTGGCCATTTGGCTCTCTTCATTGTGAAGTATTATTTTAAGAATTTACCTATTTTGCCCTAGCCAGTTTGGCTCAGTGGATAAATAGAGTCTTGGCTGTGGATTAAGGGGTCCCAGGTTCAATTCCAGTCAAGGCCATGTACCTTGGTTGCAGACTCCTTCCCAGCCGGCCCGGCTCTGGTCAGGGCTCATGCAGGAGGCAACCAATCAATGTGCTTCTCTCTTACATCAATATTTCTCTGTCTTTTCCTCTCTCTTCCACTCTCTCTAAAAATCAATGGAAAAATATCCTCAGGTGAGGATTAGCAACAACAACAAACAAAATGAATTTACCAATTTTAATTGAACTATTTTCTTTTTCTGAGTTTATTGTATATTCTGGAGATAATTCCTTTGACAGATATATTTATTGTTAACATTTTCTTCCTAATTTTGACTTAAACTTCTCATTGTTATCTTTTGTTCAGAAGAAATTTTTTAATGAAATCCACTTTATCATTGTTTTTCTTTTTGGTAATGACTTTTGGGTCCTATTTTAGAAATACCTGCCTTCCTCAAGTTTGTGAAGACACTTTCTTATGCTTTCTTCTAAAAGCTTTATAGTTTCAGCTAGCACATGTATGTCTATGACACATCACATTACTTTTACATATTTTATAGTACATATAATTATTCTGGTGCTGTTTTGTTTTCTTGTTGAATTTTTGTACTTTTGTGGAAAATCAATTGAACATGGGCTATGTTGTGCATGTGTGTATGTGTGAGTTTAATTCTGCATCCTCTATTCTTGTCCACTTTTCTTTTTTAGAATGTTTAATATTACTTTATTTGGCCTTTTTGTTTGTTTGTTTAAACAAAACGTGTTATTGTCATGCCGTCTGCGGATTCCAAAATTGTTGGAATGGTTGAAGAAGTAGATGAAGCTTTCAGGAACAATTTCTAGCCACAGCATTTTACTGCCAAAATCAAAAAGCCACCAAACCAAGAAGATTCTTACTATAAAAATCTTAATTCCTGAGCTATGATCCTTGCCAGCAAAATGGTGCCTTATATCTTTCCTTATTCCCCTCTTTAAATTTTTTATTGAGGTATAATTAGCATACAACATTATTTAGTTTTAGACGTACAGATAATGATTTGATATTTATATATTGCAAAATGATAATTACACTAAGCCTAGTTAACATCTATCATCATACACAGTTAGCAAATTTTTTTCTTGTGATGAGAATTAAGATTTACTCTCTTAGCAACCTTTACATATACAATACAGTATTATTGACTATAGTTGTCATAATGTACATTACATCCTCATGACTTATTTATTTTATAGCTGGAAGTTTGCAACTTTTTACTCCCTCTCGTTTTCATTTTAATTGTGATAAGAACTCTTAACATGAGATCTGCCCTCTTAAACTTTTTTAAAAATATATTTTTATTTATTTCAGGGAGAAAAGGAGAGGGAAAGATAGAAACATCAATGATGAGAGAGGATCATTGATCGGCTGCCTCCTGCATGCCCCACACTGGGGATCAAGGCTGGAACCCCAGCATATGCCCTGACCAGGAATTGAACCATGACCTCCTAGTTCATAGGTCAATGCTCAATCACTGAGCCACATCAGCCAGGCCTACCCTTTTAAACTTTAAAGTGCAAAGTACAGTATTGTTAACTATAGGCACAATGTTACACAGCAGATCTCTAGAACTTATTCACTTTACATAACAGAAATTTTATGCCCATTGAATAACAACTTTCCATTTCTTCCTGTCTCCAGGCACTGGCAACCAGCAATTTCATTCTTTCTATGAGTTTGACTATTTTAGAAACCTCATATAAATGGAATCATGCAGTATTTGCCCTTCTGCAATTGGCTTATTTTACTTAGCATAATATTTTCCAGGCTCCTCCATGTTGTCACACATGAGAAGATTTCCATCTTTTTAAAGGCTGAATAATATTCCATAATATGTATATAGCACATTTCCTTTATCCATTCATCCATTGATGGGCATTTACATTGTTTCCATACCTCCGCTATTGTAAGTAATGCTGCAGTGAACATGGAAGTTTAGATATCTCTCTGAGCTGTTGTTGCAGATGTCCCTCATTTCCCCCCATTTGCCCACCTCCACCCAGTCCCCACACCCCCTCTCTTGGCCCTTACTCCACTATTGGCTGTGTCCATGGGCTATGCATATATGTTCTTTAGCTAATCCTTCCACCTTCTTTTATCCAATCCCCCCCACACCCCTCCCCTGATATTTGTCAGTCTGTTCCATAAAAATATTCTTTCTGCATTTTTTAAAATTCAGTGTGATAAAACACTTAACATGAGATCTATCCTCTTATCAAATATTAAATGTACAATACATTATAATTACCTTCTAAATTATACAAAAATATCCAAGTAAATTAAACATAAGAGCAATAAGAAAGTGGACATTTTTAAAACATAATATAGAATTACTAACTGAATCAAGTCATCTAAATTACCTGTATTTTTATCTAAACTCATTTTAAAATTTCAAATATCCAATGTTAAGAAATAGTTTAATAAATTGTGGAACATTAATACTATTCATATTATATAGTCACAAAAAGTATAACTATGAACACTACATTTAAAAATAAAATGTTTGCCCTAGCTTGTTTGGCTCAGTGGATAGTGTATCAGCCTGCAGACTAAAGGGTCCCAGGTTTAATTTCAGTCAAGGGCACATGCCCGGGTTGCAGGCTCAATCCCTAGTACGGGGCATACAGAAGGCAGCCGATCAATGATTCTCTCTCATCATTGATGTTTCTATCTCCCTCTCCCTCCTCTCTGAAATCAATAAAAATATATTTTTAAAAATAAATTAATCTAATTTTTAAAAATTTATAACCTACTGTTACATAGAAATACTATAGGTTCTCATTGCAACCATGAAAAATACATTTGTAGAAATGAAGTCATCTGAACAAATAAATATATCTGGGTGAGGGGAAGGAAAATAAGTCTGCGTATAGCCTCCATATGCACTTAACCACCCATTCAATTATAAGCACAGACTCTTTTAATTGACCATTGCGAGGAACATAAAAAAAGCAAGCTGTCTGCATTCACATGGATTTTAGATATTTGGGACCTTTATGGGAACATCTGCATAAATCTGGATAAATTCGATACATTTATTTTGGCTTCAGAAAAGACATTTTTATGTGCTGTTGCCTCTGCCCTAAAACATTTTCCCTTCCTTTCTCCTGCTGGCTTGTCAGCTATTAGATCACCATTGGACCATCGCCTCAGAGAGGCCTTTGCAGAAAACAAAGCAGCCTCTGCACCTGCTATATCTGTCACAACACTTCTTCACACTCACTTTCCCAGTGCCCTTACCCTGTTCTGCCTTTATTTCTATAGCACTCACCCCTTCGAACACATTATTTTTTTTTAATATATTTTATTGATTTTTTACAGAGAGGAAGGGAGAGAGATAGAGAGTTAGAAACATCGATGAGAGAGAAACATCGATCAGCTGCCTCCTGCACATCTCCCACTGGGGATGTGCCCGCAACCCAGGTACATGCCCTTGACCGGAATCGAACCTGGGACCCTTCAGTCCGCAGGCCGACGCTCCATCCACTGAGCCAAACCGGTTTCGGCCGAACACATTCTTAAATGTTCCTATTCTTATATTATCTTCCCCCCTCCAAGAATATATTCTCTATGTGGGCAAAATTGTTGTCTATTTTGTATACTGAAGTATCTCAAGCACTGGAAATAGAACCTGGTTCGTAATAGGAATTCAATATATATTTGTTACCTATTGAACAAAGATTTTATTATTGATAGTGGACATGAGACAGGAAAACTAAAGATGGTTAAAATGAATGGCAGCAATGAGAAGAAAGTATGTGATTTTAAGTTTGTGAGGTTTGCAAGGAGTTGGAAAGGTAGAAACATTAAAAATATGATTAGGCTAAGAGTTGGGAATATAACTATACACACACACACACACACACACACACACACACACACATGGCTTGTTTTTTATATTCATGGCAATGGTATATATATATATACCTAAGTGATAGTTATGACCAAACGACCAGAACAGCTGGTCAACCAGTTGCTATGATGCGCACTGACCACAAGGGGGCAGATGCTAAATGCAGGAGTTGCCCCATGGTGGTCAGTATGCTCCCACAGCCAACCTCCAGCATCCCCACATCCTTCATCCCTCTCCCCCGGCTGGCCCCCCTTCCCATAGGCCTCAATCGCCAGGCAGACCCAGGGATGCCACCCCTGCATGAATTCGTGCACCAGGCCTCTAGTGTGTGTGTGTGTGTGTGTGTGTGTGTGTGTGTGTGTGTGTATCTATTTCACCCACATCTTCCTTTACTGCATGTATCAGACAAATATACTTTATATATATATAAAGTATTAGCAGAGAGAAAATTTGATCAAGAGACAGAAATAAGTAGAATAAGGAAAACTGAAACCAAATATCAGAAAGGATGATTTTGGAAAATTCTTCTGCTTCTAAAGAAAATAACACAATTCACAGAATTTTAGAGCTAGAAGGATCCATGGAGTCCAGGTAATCAACACCTCTTATCACAGATGAGGAAGCCCACATAAGAGCTTCCTAGTTGCCTGAGGTCAACAGTTACCACATGGCAGAACCATAACTAGACTCCAAATCTCCAGATGCCTACACTACTGTTGTTTCATGAGCTTAAGCTGAAATCAATGTTTTCCTTCAACAGTGCTCACTGGGAGACTGTCTGGAGCACAACACTAGTAAGTTCCCTGTTCATATAGGAAAGGAATGAGAACATCCCCCTGGAATTTCCAGATAATAATTGTCTATGATGACCACACAGTAGAGTTGCCCATCAATCCTTATTAGTTTATCAACTAGGGAAATTTTTCTCAAATATTTTCCTTAGTTGGCTTTAGTTTGAGGGGAACCACTAGGGATATTTCTCCTCTGTGGAGACCCATTAATTTTAAAGAGATTTCATAATTGACACTAAATAATCTGACTAAATCAGGCAAGACTGGACTCTTGGTGGATGTATCAGAATTTGTTTTCTTTGTAAAGGAGGAGACAGATCTCATTCAGGACTTGATTTAGGATTATTCCATAATATCATCCTTCCAAATGATATGCCTCTCACCCTGCTCCGACCTAACACACATTTCTAAGAGGTGTCTCTTCTTCTGCATATTAGCTTCCAATGGACACTTCTCCATTCTCATCTGGATATTATGCAGGTATCATATACTGTCTAGTTGGCCTCTCCAAGAGATACTGCCCAAAGTGTGTGGATCCTCATTCCATTTCATCCTGTTAGAAGAGGATAGAGGGTTAGTGAGCTCTCTGGCAGAGCTCCTTTAGTATCTTTGGCAGAAACTCTTCGCATCTCAGCAAAAAGTTAACCTGGTCTTACGTGGCTGATGGAATGAAGCATATTTTCAAAGTGGTAAGGAAATATCTCAATAAACATAAATTGTTTGATTGATTGGATTTTGGGTTTATTTCTAAAAATAATAATAAGACACAAATTTCTACAATGCTTTATAATTAGGGGAGAATATTCATATATAGCAATATTAAATTGTAGAAAACAAATGAGTTATCAGAGTAGGTATTACTATTCACTTTTATGGATATAGAAAATGAAATTTTGATAAATGGCTGAATTACCCAGCAGCATATATGTAATAAGTGTAAAGCTAGGATGAAACATGGATCTTTTGCCTTTTGTTTGAGTAGTCCCTCCACAGAACTAGCTTAAAGAGTATGGTATGGTTCTCACTTTTTTCAAGTAGCATTATTAAATCATAAGCATTTAATAGTGCTATGTGGGGGAAAGAGTATTCTATGATGAAATAGACTTGGAAAATTTTTGAGGTAAAATTAAGCAGTTTGTTTTACAACAGGACTTCAAGCAGAACTTTGCTGTGCTACAGTTCTTGATGCATTGTGAATCTTGAAAAAAAAAGTGTGAATATTTTTTAATTTGACCATGAAAATTTTCATTTCTGAAGTGTCATGAAGAATTCTGTTCTAGGGAACACAATTTAGGAGTTAGCTTCTCAGATGATGTTTTAATTCTCTTCCTGTGTCATGTAACCTTCTGAGGCTAAAGTCTTATAATTATCTTCTATCCCTCCCACAGAGCTGAGACCAAGACTTGAGTTCACAGCAGATATTCAGTAACTATTTCTCTTCTTGATTTATGTATTGATAAGGAACAGCAGTCTTTTGGTTGAGGTGAGGAGGTTTTCTGAAAGTTTATAGAAGGAATACCTATCCCTAGAGTTGGGGAAAGATAAGGATCAGGGAAAACTTTCTGGGGGAGATGAAATATGAATTGATCTATGAAGGAGGAGTAAGATGTAGTTAAGGAGTGGGAGGAGACGAGTGTCCAGGGCAGACAGAAGAGATAATGCATAGTCTCAAGAAAAAGAGAGACTGTGGAACTGAAAGTGGTTCAGTAGAGCTGGTGCAGAGACTGCAATGAGAAACACAGTGAAATCAGGCATTTGATTTTGTTGGAGAAGAGCATTCATGTGGTGCAGAACTCTTCTGAGCCCAAAGGAATCAAACAGACAAAGCTAAAGCCTCTCTTGAGTCTTGTCTATGCTTTGTAAAATAATTTCTGCAAAAATTTAATAATGACCCATGAATACCAGTGACAAGAAAAATCAAATTCCCATGGATTTTGGTACAGTTTATGAATTTATCAATGCTACTAGAATCCATGTTCTGAGCTGACATAATTGATTTTGTGCCAAAGCCATCCCAAGCTGGAGAAACAAAATTCTCAGTCAGGAAATTGAGAAACCTTGTTAGTCAATAAATTATTGCATTTTCATTATAATATAACAAGGTTTTTTCATTGTAAAATTAAAAAATCATCATAAGAAATAAATTGCTTCCTAACAAATAATTTATTCATGCAAAAAATAATGGGAAAATATCTACTAAAAGTCAGGCAGAGACTTAATGTAAATTATTGTTAATTCTCACAATATCCTGTAAGATAACTATAGCATACCCTTTGTAGCTAAAAATCTTGAGATTCATAGAAAGTAGGTAACTGTCCATGGTTCTAAAACTAATAAATGGCAGATACATATCCCATACTCTTGTTGAGAAATTTTTTTTTCAAGTATTTTATTTTATTTTATTTTATTTTTTTTAATTAAATTATCTTGTGAATGGTACAGTGGTCACCATTAGGGGAAACAATTTAGATTAGGAGAAGTTTTGAAGAGTTCTAAAATTATTCTACAAAAGATTTTGCTTTTCTTACCTGTGTGCATAGCACCAGACTGAGTTTGGGCATGTTTCTCAGCAGCACTGCCAGAATCAGATGAAATGTTCTTTCTGCCTGGAACTTTGCACTCTCTTAACTAAGTTACATCGTCTTTGATGTAAATGAAAAGTGTTTGTGTAGACTCCATGCTGCTAACTAATCTGATAGAATGTGGATTCTGGCCTCAGGTATGCACATAATTAGCCATATACTTTGGACAAGGCTTAACCTTGATGGACTTCAGGTTTTGCATATACTAGGATATGAGAAGATAGGGCTAGATGTCTCTTGAGTTCACTTACAATTCCTAGATATTGAGATTTAACTTTACATATGTTTTCTAAATGATTACACATTTGACCTATGACTGGGCTTTGCTATTGGTTTCATGGCTCCCTGACATTTTCAAAACTGGTTTGGTTTTATATATGCATTGTGATTACGGGTTAGCACTATACACACATTACACATTGTAATACTGCTTCATAACTATTAAGGACTAACTGCTACCTAGATGAGTATCCCAACATTATCAAACTTATTTGTTCAACAAGTACATCAATAGTTTAATTGCTTTGCTGCCCACCATCCATTATCAACTGAATCTATTTCACCCACATCTTCCTTTACTGCATGTAGCAGACAAATAGAAAAAAAAATCATTGGGCTGAGAAATTCCCAATCTATGTGGGGCTAAAGAAATTACAGCATAATGGGGATTTAACTACAAAGTATTCAATCTGTTCAAAACAAATCAATTGTGGTTGGGATATAGCGGTGAACAAGACAGGCTTTCTGGCCCTTGTAGAGCTTAGATAGAGCCCTAATTGAAATGTTAATCAAACTGGCATTGCCAAAAACTGAGTGCTTTAAGCATCAGCTCCCCAAGGAAGAAACATGGGGACCCAGAAGTCAAGTGAGTTCTATGGGTGGTGATGATAACAGGGTTGGGAGATTATCTGAGGACAGCTTTGAGGGGAAGACTGAGAATAATAAATATAGTTTATGGCTTTGCGTGGACTGTTAGGTGATACAGAAATGAAGTTTTGAATGCCTCACATCATGCAATAGGATGATAAAGACTCAGAATAGAGAAAAGAGCTCTTTTAGACATGAAATAAAGAGCTGGTACTGGGAAGATGTCTCATAATAACTTTTAAAAATGCAATCAACCTCTCACCCATTAGCCAGATGAAAATGTTGAAATGGTCAGATATTCCATTTGTGCCAGTGGAAAGGTTATTTCAAGGTCAAAGAATTGAAATTGAGTGATGGAATCAGTTATTTAGGGTGAAAACATGAACATGAAGGCAATTTATACAAAGACTGTGCCACACATCTTACTTAATAAACCTAATGGCAATGATTTTATTCTTATATGTCATAAAAGCCAAAAAACCCCACATTTTTCATGCTTTTTACAGCACAACATTAGCCTCACAAACTCTTATTTTGTACAAAATTTATAGTAAAGAATGTGACCACCTAAATTATTCACTGTATTCCATCTCACTGTACCTTAAATGTTTTGCTACTAGTTTTTCGTTCTCCAAGTATGAACATATATCACAGCTGACGACATTCAAGAAAACGAATGCAGTCTTTGAAAATAACCCCAGGGGAGCTCCAGATATGGTTTGAAAGAAACAACAACGTTAAGAGTGAGTAAAAAATTTTTTAAAGTTTGGAAGTACGAATTCTGATGCGTTTGATTTTTTAAATATGTTATAGCCTCACCTTGGGTATATGTGCTAGTTCTTTCTTTGAAATCGCCCTAGCTTGCCTGTCCCAGCAGACATCAGATTTCATTACTACATACCTTGCTTTATCCTCAGATTAAGGATGTTTTACACAAAAATTTGTTTGCTCCTAGTTGGGTATAATGCTGCTCATTTGATGTTCATATCTAATAAGATAGAATCATTTTTACAAGTTTTCCTAAGTCAAGGTCTATTTTATTTGGTTTTGATGATAAATAATTAGAATTATTTTACTGCAATCTCTCTTTAATTTTACTTTTTCTTATTTCTTTTCTCTTTTACTCTTCTAATTACTTAAGGTTCAGCAGACCAACTGGAGGGCCTGGGAAGATGCAGCTCTAGAGGAGCCTCACTATCTACTCTGGAAAAGATAAGGCCTAAAAGGTAAATATCCAAGTGAAACTCACCATGGTGAGGGAAAAAGAGGGGAAGACAGTTATACTCACTGGACATCTGCCCTGCCTCAGGCACATTATACACTTGACACATTTAATCTTTATAAATTCCTTATAAGGCTCCATATTCGCATCCCCAGTCATTAGAGAACCAAAGCTCAGCAATTAACGTAATTACTAGGAAATTTAATTAGCAAATAAGGGGACTAGGTTTCAAACCTAAATCTGGTTGACTATAAAAATCCATGTGATTGACATGCTACTATCCTTCCTTCTCAACATTAGATTTAAATAATAAACCAAAGATAAAGAAAAACTTAACATTTATTATATGATTGTAAAATTATGTATATTCATTGTAAAATTTTTAAATACAGAAAAACATAGAAACACATAAAGGTCCACAATCCCACCAACTTGGTAAGACTCACTATTAACATTTTAAGGTAAGTGTTTTTTATTAATAGATATAATTATATTTAAATGGAACCATGATATAATACTTTCTTATCATCTGCTTTTTCATGAGCCTTCCAGATCTTATTGAGTATTTTTCTATAACATAATTTTTAAATGGTTGCAATGTTTTATCACATGGATAAACCATAATTAGCATTTTCTTACTATTTATATTTAAGTTGGTAGAATTTTTAGCCATTATATTGAAAACTGTGATGAACATTCCTGTGAATCATTTTATGCACCTAGTCATGGTTAGTTTATTTTTTTAAAAATTCCTTAAAATAATATTGCTGAATTAAAGTGTATGCATTTCTTCAAGTCTTTTATTGTATACTAGAGGCCCGGTGCACAAAATTCGTCCACTCAGGGGAGGGGTCCCTCAGCCCAGCCTGCATCCTCTTGTAGTCCGGGAGCCCTCAGGGGATGTCCGACTGACGGCTTAGGCCCGCTCCCCATGGGAAGCGGGCCTAAGCCAGCAGTCAGACATCTTTAGCACTGCCATGGATGCAGGAGAGGCTCCCGCCACCGTCACTACATTCAACAGCCATGAGCCTGGCTTCTGGCTGAGCAGCACCCCCCCCCCCCCCCCCGGGGGGGGGGCGCGCACGGGGGCCATGAGGGGACAGCTCCTATGTTGAGCATCTTCCCCCTGGTGGTCAGTGCGCATTATAGCAACTGGTCATTCCACCATTCGGTTGATTTGCATTTTAGCCTTTTATTATAAAGGATTATCAGTTTGCATTCCACACATTTTTACAGCACTTTATATTTCCAGTGTTTATATTTGGTAATATTATCTCTCCTTGCAACTTTAACAACACCAGTATTATCTTTTTCCATTACTCTCAGTATGTAAACAGAAAATAGTACCCAATTTTGTCTAATTTTATATTAATTTGAATACTATTTAAATTGAATGTTTATATACTTGTTAGCCTTTGCATATTTCTTTTTGGAATTGCCTATTTTCCTAATGATGGGATTTATTTTTTTCTGGGTTAAAAATTTTCATTTTCTCTTCAGTTTGCTTATTATATTTTCCCCACAGACCTTTACATTTTTATTCTGTCAAAATATTTTTATAAACTTTGCTTATTTGATTATAATTTGGTTACACTCTGAGATCTGAAAAAAATCTTTTAGCTTTCTTACATTTTTAAAAATATTTGAATCTAAGTCAATCAGAAATAAATTTTCATGTATAATGTATTGACTTTACTAAATTTTGCATTTTATATTATGTATGTTTTCAAGAATTATTTTTGGAGAATTATTTTGCTTTTAACAATATTTGCATTTAACTATTCAGTCTTAAATACATATTTTACAATTTTATTTTTCAAATCCAGTTTTTATACTACAATTTCCTCAATCTTGAATTATGTATTCTAATTAATCACCCAGCAACCAAGAGTCTTCGTTGAGGAATTGCTTTAACTGTATTTAGAATTAACTGTATTTTTAAGTGTTTATAAATCTGAGAAAGCCTGTTGCTTTTGAACATAAATCACTAAATTCTGGTTACAAAGTTCTTTCACAAGAATTTGTTTTTCTTAAAATTCTGTAGACACTTTTCTATTGTTTCTTGAGTTTTTATATTGAAAATAAAGTTGTGTCCAAACCAAAATTGCCTAGTTTATAGGTATTTTTCCCTTCCAGATGCTTATAAAGCTCTTTCTTTTCTTTTTTTAAAATATATTTTATTGATTTTTACAGAGAGGAAGGGAGAGGGATAAAGAGTTAGAAACATCGATGAGAGAGAAACATGGATCAGCTGCCTCCTGCACACCCCCTACTGGGGATGTGCCCGCAACCAAGGTACATGCCCTTGACTGGAATCGAACCTGTGACCCTTCAGTCTGCAGGCCGACGCTCTATCCACTGAGCCAAACCGGTCAGGGCTAAAGCTCTTTCTTATTCATGTAATTATTTTGATGCCTGCTTCAATTCTGCTACTGCATTTGTAGTTTTCTTATGGTCTTTTCTTATCTCATGCAGCTCCACTCCACTCATTTTTACCTGACTCCCTTATCTTTTTCTTTCATTTGAACCTGAGTTCTAAAGTTCAAGTTAATTATTAGAAACTTAGAAAAAAAATATTTAAAAGAGATGAAATAAAGAGTATATATCAAGAAGGATTAGAATGAAAGGTGGGGTTTTTTTAGTTTTATATGGAGTCTAAACAACTGACTGAAAAGTGAACCACCCATGAATAAATCATTGGATAGCCATAAAATGGGATACCACAAAACCAATGAAAAGAACAAAGTCTTGTTAGAACAGCAATCAAGAATGACCTTTGCACACATCATGATGAAGCCAGTTACAATACAGTACATACTTTATCATTACACATATAAATTGAAACATAAACTAATGTCCAGTCATAACATTTGAAAAAGTAGTTACCTTTGGGAGGTATAATACTGAAAGGAGGTACAAAAGATGCTTGTAGGTTATTAGAATTGTTCTATTTCTTAATTTTGGTAGTGGTTACACTAGTATCTTTACTATGTGAAAAATAAATCAAGCTTTACACTTAAGATCTGTGAAAGTTTCTGTGTGCATGTCATATTTCAATAATAATTTACCAAAATAGTGAACTACACACCCATTTAGCTAATTTTTAAAATATCTACAACTATACAACTTTTTTGTTTTATTAAATGCAAGCAAATAATTAGCCCTTGTCAATTTGATTTAAAATGCCAGAGTAAAAAAAAAGTGAAGTACTGAGAAATTCAGATTGATAGTTACAAAATAATATGAGGATGTAACATTCAGCACAGGAAATATAGTCAATAATATTGTAATATGGTACCAGTTGGGTGCTGGAAATATCAGAGGATATTTGTAACCTATATGATTGTCTAACCACTATGCTAAACACCTGAGACTAATACAAAATAATATTGAATGTAAATTGTAATGAAAAAATTATTTTTAAATGACAAAATGATCATAACAATAACAGCAATAATAATAAAATATACCAGGGTAAAAAAAAAAAGACATTGCACCAGGAATATCTACACATCTTTGTCACCAGAAATGTCTACAGATGAGTATATATCCCATTCATGAGCTTTCCATGGAAACACATACCATACCGTCTATGTACATTTATTCCAAGCATTGATATTGGCAAAGTTAAAGTCACTTATTTTCTTCAGCTAAGAGATGAACTCAGCAAAGGAAGATTCAGCACTTTCTGTTCTTTTTTGCAGGAGACATGTTTGCTAGGAGCCCTGTCCTCAACCAGTCCGGCCCCACTGAGTTTGTGTTCCGAGTATTCACTGCTGTCCCTGAATTCCAGGCCCTTCTCTTCGTCCTCTTCCTCCTCCTCTACCTGATGATCCTTTGTGGCAACACAGCCATCATCTGGGCGGTGTGCACACACAGCTCCCTGCGCACCCCAATGTATTTCTTCCTGTCCAACTTGTCCTTCATAGAGATCAGCTACACCACCGTGGTGGTGCCCTTGATGCTTTCCAACATCTTTGGAGCCCGGAAGCCCATTTCTCTGGCTGGCTGCGGGGCCCAAATGTTCTTTTTTCTCACTCTTGGTGGTGCTGACTGTTTTCTCTTGGCAATCATGGCATATGATCGCTATGTGGCCATCTGCCACCCACTGCACTACACCCTCATCATGACCCAGAAGCTGTGCATCCAGATGGTGTGCTGTGCCGTGGGTCTGGCGCTCTACCTGTCCCTGCAGCTCACATCCTTAATCTTCACCTTGCCCTTCTGTGGACACCTCCGGGAAATCAACCACTTCCTCTGTGATGTGCCTCCGGTCCTGAGGCTGGCCTGCGCTGACATCCGTGTGCACCAGGCCGTCCTCTATGTCGTGAGCATCCTCGTGCTGACTGTCCCTTTCATCCTTATTTCTGTCTCCTATGTGTTCATCACCATGGCCATCCTGCGCATCCGTTCTGCTGAGGGCCGCCGCCGGGCCTTCTCCACCTGCTCTTCCCACCTCACGGTGGTCTTGCTACAGTATGGCTTCTGTGCCTTGGTCTACCTGCGTCCTCAATCTAGCTCTTCTGTGGATGAGGATCGCCAATTTGCCCTCATTTACACCTTTGTCACCCCCTTACTCAACCCCCTGATTTACACCCTTAGGAACAAGGATGTCAAAGGTGCCCTCAGGAATGCCATCATCGGTAAAGCAGCCTTGGACACTGATTGAAGGCTTAGAGGAACTAGGGTGGGTGTCTGTAGGTCTCCATGATAATGAACTCTAAACAACAAATATAAAATTATAACACTGACTTTCTCACACTTTGCAGTTAACATTTCTCTTTTGCCATATTTGCTCTATGTCTATAATCCACAGTCATTTTCCTAAAGTGTTTTAAATAAGACTTGAAAATTTGGACAAACCTTTCTATGGAGGAGCTCTAGTCTGCTAGTCCTAATTGAAAGATTCTCGGCTCAGAAATGACATTAGCTCTATCAGGGAACCCTCACCCCATACACTCTGTGAGTAAAGGTTGGTACCTTTAGACGGCCTGTCTCCTGAGGAGGCAATGATATTAATTTATCCCGTGAAAGATGCCTCAAATAAGGACTATTCATTAAGACATATATTTCACTCAAATAAATATATTTTATTATTGTTTTAGTTATGAGTGTATGGCTAAACATAATTTATTTAATGCATCCATATCCTTTACTTCATGCACCCCAACTGGTCACCTTCATTTCCTTTCATTCTTCCATGCAGGGAACTGTCAGAATTAGCATTCACTGACAAGGCTCTCATGCTATGTGTCATTCATGCAAGAGTATGGAAGACAGCTTGGTGTTGATGCCAGCACTGCTTTCATGAGCTGCCTATGCTGGTGGCTTCAGGTAGCCTTGTTCTTACCCCTTCGTCACCTCTTCCAGTGCCCTCATAATAGCTGCTGCTCAGATATCCACTCAGCAGGTGGCACTACTGTTCCTCCCACCTCAGCAAGGTCCTGCTGTAGGTTGGTTGCTACACCTTCCTGTCCCTGTACCCCAACCACAGGTAAACCCTCAAGTAGAATGGGCTTCCCTTTCTGGTGTTCCCCGCTGACACCATACTGTTCAACTCATTTACATCCTGAGGAACAATGAGGTGAAGAGGACTCCAGTGATAGCTTTCAGTAGGGATGCCCTCGTTCAGAACAATTATCAGGCAGGGTGTCTGGATCCAGCCCCTGAAGTTGATGTTACTTAGCAGCAACTCCAGGAGGAAGAGTGAGAGTGCCCTCCAGTGAATATTAAAAGTGGTGAAAGAAATTGGTGTAATCCTTCTGAATGTAATACAACTAGGTGTACCAAAGCCTAGAAAGGTTCTATTCTTTGATTCAATGATTCCTATTCTAAATCATAACTTCAAAAAAGTAAGAGTCAAAACTGAAAATATAAGGTGCTTTCTTACTTTTATAAACTGAAAAGCTATTAAAATCTAACTTGCAGTCCTGGTCAGTTTGGCTCAGTTGGTTGAGCATCGTCCCATGCACCAAAAGGTCTCTGGTTCAATTCCTGGTCAGGGCACATACTTGGGTTTTGGACTTGATTCCCAGGAGGCAGCCAATTGATGTTTCTCTCTCTCTCTCTCTCTCTCTCTCTCTCTCTCTCTCTCTCTCTCTCTCTTCTTTCACTCTTGCTCTTTCTTGCTCTCACCCCCCTTCTCTGCCCCCCTTTCTCCTTCCTTTACTACCTCCCTCTCTTTCTAAAAATCAATGGAAAAAAATATCCTCAGGTGAGGATTAACAACAAAAAATAGGAGCCCAATTCTGTAAAACACATGCATAATGATGAATGCAAAAACACCAAAAAGTTAACAGTTGTTATCTGTGGTTTGTAGAATTATAGATACTTTTCCTTCTTTATTAATTTACTAGAGGCCCAGTGCACGAATTCGTGCCCCAGTGGGGTCCCTCGGCCTGGCCTGTGGGATAGGGCTGAAACTGGCTCTCTGACATCCCCTGAGGGGTCCCAGATTGCAAAAGGGTGCAGGCTAGGAAGAGGGACCCCACCGATGCACGATCGGGGCTGGGGAGGGATACAAGAGGTTGGCCAACTGGGGAGGGACTGTGGGAGAGCTCCAGGGCATGTCCAGCCCATCTCACTCAGTCCCAATCGGCTGGACCCCAGCAGCAAGCTAACCTACCAGTTGGAGCATCTGTCCCCTGGCAGTCAGTGCACGTCATAGCGAGCAGTGAGCAGCCTTAGCATATAATTAGCATATTATGCTTTGATTGGTTCAATGGGCAACGAGATGACTGGACACTTAGCATACTAGGCTTTTATTATATAGGATTCATTTTTCATCCTATCTAATAATAGACAAACATGGTAATTGACTGTACCTTCACTACGCCTCCCATTGGCTAATCAGTGCAATATGCAAATTAACCCAACCAAGATGGCGGCCGGCAGCATGCAGCTGAAGCGAGCAGGAGGCTTGCTTGCTCCAGTGATGGAGGAAGCCAAGGTTCCCTGCCTGCCGCGGCCTGGCTCTGAGCTCCAAAAGCAACAAAGTTTCAATTATAGAAGGTAAATAAATCCCAGAATAA
>NW_005371468.1:46614-58503 GCF_000412655.1 Myotis brandtii
TAGCCAGCTTAGGCCCAATCCCCCGGGGAGCAGGCCTAAGCCAGCAGGTGGTCATCCCCCAAGGGTTCCCAGACTGCGAGAGGGCACAGGCCGGGGCTGAGGGACGCCCCCCTGAGTGCACAAATTTTTGTGCACCGGGCCTCTAGTGTTTTTAATAAGACTGTGTTTCTCCTACACTCAAAAAAGAATCTGACATGCATATAGATTTATTTGGCACATAAACTTCCCATCATCACAGTACCATGATCCTTCTCCACTTGTCACATTTTTCCTAGATTCCACTTCTTTTTTTTTTTTTTTTTTTTTTTTTTTTTGTTTTTTTCTTCAAACCTACTATTGATGCTTAAAAATTTTTTTAAGCTGATTTCACATGGGGATAAGGAAAATGAATTACAAAGTGTTACTTATTCTGGAAAGAGTTGTGGATTTAACAATATATTAGAAATGTCTTTGTTTCCAACTAAATGTTGGAGAACAAAACTCTCTGGTTGGCAGTTTGCTTATTAACAAATGCAGGCCAAGTCACATCAGACTATATGAATCAATTAAATGTACATAGTGTGCTAGGCATTGTCTGGAATGCCAATAAAAGGTAAGTTTGGCCCTGACTGGTTTGGCTCAGTGGATAGAGCATCGGCCTGTGGACTGAAGGGTCCTGAGTTTGATTCTTATCAAGGACATGTACCTTGGTTATGGGCTCAATCCCCAGTAGGGGGTGTACATGAGGCAGCTAGCTGATTGATTCTCATCAATGTTTCTAACTCTCTATCCCTCTCCCTTCCTCTCCATAAAAATCAATAAAATATATATTTTTTTTAAAAAAAAGGTAAGCTTGCATGCATTTCCATGCCTCCTTTCATTTCTATTTAATGCCACAAATCATTCAGAAGATTAACTTGGAACTCAAAAAGAAGAGGGTGAAATGTTACTCTATTAGGAAGAAAGACCTGAAGGGTCTATTAGTCCTTTCAACTGAATTACTGGACTCCTTTAGTTACTTTCCTGTACCTATTTTAGCTGAATAAAATTAGCTTCTCTTTCTTAATGAAAAATTGTCCCTTTAATATAAAATTGTCCCCATAAAATTGTTAGTTCCTGGAATTAGAACATTGAGTGGAGTATATCAGGAGTCAAATGATGGAACTGAAATGTCAATCAATGATGTTTCCCTTGAGAAAATGCTGATCTCCCTGGTTTCCCTAAATGGTAGCTTTCTGGTAGCACAAGTGGAAGTCAGAACTTGCAAAACTGTTTAGGTTTCCTCCACTTTTCCTCTCTTGAATCTTACTGAAATGTATCAATGATGTTTCCCTTGAGAAAATGCTGATCTCCCTGGTTTCCCTAAATGGTAGCTTTCTGGTAGCATAAGTGGAAGTCAGAACTTGCAAAACTGTTTAGGTTTCCTCCACTTTTCCTCTCTTGAATCTTGAGCACTTCTTTTAAAATTCTATTCCTTCATTCAAAACCCTGCTCATCTCTTTCATGCAGCCTTTTGGGTTTGTGAGTTTGTTCTTTGTATGAACTGACTTACAGAGAAGTACTTGCCCAGGAAGTAACCTCTCCATCCACTAACATTCTCTATTTACACCTCTCTTGTTGGAATTTTATTAAAATACATTTTATCATGTAGTGTAATTAATTGAATATATGTCTCCCTACAAATCAATAAGCAACTTGAGTCCAGACTACTTGGCAAAATCATCACTGGTATGGTATGTTGTCACAGTGGATTTCTCCAACTCTTTCCTTACAGTTTAATTGGTGGATGAAAGGAAGGCTTTGTCACAGTGATGGGAGCAGTATTTCTATGTGGGAATTTTTTCCCAGCATTTCTCAAATATATATATATTAGAGGCCCAGTGCATGAAAATTCATGCACTGGAATGGGGGGGTCCCTCAGCCCGGCCTGTCCCCTCTCACAGTCCAGGAGCCCTCAGGGGCAGGAGGTGACCGGCGATCAGGGGAAGGCGACACCCCCATCACACCTCTGCTGCTGCCACTGCCAGCAGTGCAAGCCTCAGCCAGCCCTGGTTACCTGAGCCTCGGGTGGTCCTGGGCAGCTGGGCAGCCGCCATCCGAGACTTGCCTGCACCTCGGGCCGGCCCTGGGCAGCTGGGCAGCTGACAGCCAAGGCTTGCCTGCACCTCAGACCAGCCCTGGGTGGCAGGGGGGCTGAGGGGACTGGGGGACTCCGGAGGCAGTCGCCCCAGCGGGGTTGAGGGGACAGGGCGCCGCCATCTTGTGGCTGTGGGCACTGCCATCTTTGAGGACGGGGCAGTCAATTAGCATATTTCCTCCTTATTGGCTGTGGGCACCACCATCTTTGTGACAGCATGAAGATCAGTTTGCATATTTCCCTCTTTATTAGATAGGATATATATATATCCTATCTAATAAAAGGGTAATATGCAAATTGACCCTAACAGCAGAGCGACTGGGAATCACTGGTCACTATGACACACACTGACCACCAGGGGGCAGATTCTCAATGCAGGAGCTGTGGCAAGTGGACATCCCCCAAGGCCTCCCAGGCTGCCAGAGGCATGTCTGACTGCCAGCTTAGGCCCATTCCCCTGTGGAGCGGGCCTAAGCCAGCAGGTGGTCATTCCCTAAGGGGTCCCAGACTGTGAGAGGGCACAGGCCAGGCTGAGGGATCCTCCTGAGTGCACAAATTTTTGTGCACCAGGCCTCTAGTATATACATATATGGTATGTTGTCACAGTGGATTTCTCCAACTCTTTCCTTACAGTGGTGTGTGTGTATATATGTATATATATAAATCCAAATTCTGAGAAAAAGTAGTTGAGAAATCAAGAAAATGGGGGGAAATATTATAATTCTCCTGCATGAATTACAGCATAATGATCAACACAGAGAGGCAATGAGTTCAGAGGAGTCATGTCAAGGGGAAAGCAGGAAACATGGCACACAGTCAAAGGTTAAGTCTGCATTTCTGGAATCTGGACAAGAAGCACTGGAAGAAGAGCAGTCATGATCTAATCAGTCAGTCTTGCTAGTAGCTGCTTCTGAGTGTGTGTGCACGGTCCTATCTGCTGCCAACATGAGTCATTCTTACAAATAAAATTAACATTTATAAGTTTATATGCGTAGGATATTATACAAATCCTATGAGTGATGTTCCAAGAAATAAATTTTGGAAGCAAATTTAACTCCTTAAATTGGAAATTTTGACATGTGGTTCTGTGTAGTGCTGTTCATCTTACTGGGAGATCTGAATGCTTAGTTATTAAAATATCACCCAATAATACTCATGGGCATATTCCAGTATTTGGCTATTCACTGTAGTCTACATACTTGATATATACTAATACACCTAGTATTTATAGTTATTAAACAAATTTAGATACCTATAATAATAAGTAAAGTGTATAAAGAATGTTGAAATATTTTAAGAATGACATAAGTTTATGCATTCCTGAAAATTTCTAGGGATTTCAATTTCTCATTCTCACATGTTGAAGACCAAGGAAACCATATAGGAAGTGTGTGTTTGTTCATGTCTGTGTTGTCTAATTACAACTAATAAGTGTAGATAGAGAGATGGCTAGAAAAAGAAATGATTGAGTGAAATAGATTATAAAACACATCCTGGGCAGACAGTTTGTTTTATGGATATGGGATGAGTCAGAATAACCCACAGTACCACATCATCAAGAATCTCAAATGGTGCCTAGCTGGTTTGGCTCAGTGGATAGAGCATCGGCCTATGGACTGAAGGGTCCCAGGTTTGATTCTGGTCAAGGGCATGTACCCTGGCTGCGAGCACATCCCCAGTTGGGGGGTGTGCAGGAGGTAGCTGATTGATGCCTCTTTCTCATCGATGTTTCTAACTCTCTATCCTTCTCCCTTTCTCTCTGTAAAAAATCAATAAAATATATATATTTTTTAAAAAGAATCTCAAATGGTGAAGGGGGCAGGGATTTAGGATAAGAAGAAGAATATTGAGATACAGTGACTTGTAGATGAAGAAGGGACTATTTTATTTGTCAGACACTGGGTTGCGATGCCTCTTTCTCATTGATGTTTCTAACTCTCTATCCTTCTCCCTTTCTCTCTGTAAAAAATCAATAAAATATATATATTTTTTAAAAAGAATCTCAAATGGTGAAGGGGGCAGGGATTTAGGATAAGAAGAAGAATATTGAGATACAGTGACTTGTAGATGAAGAAGGGACTATTTTATTTGTCAGACACTGGGTTGTATGCTTGAATTTATAGACAGAAACATACGATATTTGCTTTCAAAGAGTTCAGACTATTGGGAAAGTGAACATACAATTATAAGTCAATCTTTTTTTATCTAGAGTAGAAGAGAGTAACATATGCAAGAAGACAATAGTGTCGCATAGGCCAGTGTCTTCCTCAACATAAGTTTTGGTAAGTTCTTCTGTTTTTTCCAAGAAGGATTTCTTACTTTTTCCCCATGACCAAGGAGTTCTCAGAAGCTCTAGCTCCAAAATGTCTAAATCAACAGCTCCCTCCTACCTGCCCATATGAGGACAGCAAATCCATGTATTTATACATAAGTGCCTCCCACTTACTTGTTCTATCCTGGGTCTTATTTCTGAGTAAATGCCACATACCTGGTCTCTTCCCTCTTGCCTAATGTGGATTAACTTCCTATGCAACTGGAAGGCTGACTCTTCACTCTGAATGTTATCATATGTAGGAGCATCCTTGGCTCCACTCTGTCTCCCAGAATCTGCTTCCAGAACCCCAGCAAAGATTTAACATCTCAACCTCTGCTTATCTGGGAGAAAAGATAAGGCAAGGAAATATTTTCCATTGATTCAGATGTGATAATAGATTCAAATTCCATTTGAAGCAAAAAGAAAAAGTGGGAGCTTGGTTTGCTTCTATTATAATGTAATCAAAGTGTAAATACCATACAATAAAATACATAGATCTTAACTGGTTTGGGTTGATGTGTTTGGACAATTGTACTCAGTAATGAAATGTTTTTATCACCCCAGAAAGTTCTCTTGTGCCCCTTTCCAATCAAGTCCTCTCCCAGCCCAATCAACCACTGCACTGTTCTGGCTTCTATCACTCATATTTCCCTCCTAGCTGTGGGTAGCTATATAAATGATAGATAGATAGATAGATAGATAGATAAGATAGATAGATAGATAGATGATAGATAGATAGAAAAACTTGCTTTTTCTTTTTTCTCCATTGTCCAGTTATTTTAAATACTAGAGGCCCGATGCACAAAATTCATGCAAGGGGCTCGGCCCCCACTGCAGCAGCAGCAGCCACCTCTGCCTCAGCGCCCCCCGCCCACTGTGGCAGCCACTTCTGCCTCGGCCCACGCCACCGTGACTTTGTCCAGACGGTTGTCCAGAAGGACATCTGGAAGGACGTCCTGTCTAATTAGCATATTACCCTTTTATTATTATAGATTAGTCATGAATAACTATACAGTTAGTCTGTAGGTGAAGTTGCTTTCTGCTGAGGAGGGGGTGAGTGCTCTTGGTTTGGGTGAGAAATAAGACATATGTAAACATTAGAAGAAGGAATGTACTGATTTGGGCTTTGTCTCTGGCTATACAGCCTCCCTTGCTCCTATCCATTTCAGGGTCTGTTTTTTCAGCTTCCCCAATGTATCTGTAAAACACTCAATATTATTTCAATATGTTTCTTTTCAATATTAAAAAACCCAGATTTTATTTCTTTTATTTGCAACTAAGAGTACTGAGTGCTAAATCAATGGGTCCCTAGATTCCTTTCCCATGCTGACATTCATTCAAGTGATACAGAGGCCATAGCCTACCCTTTCCACTAGAGATAGCATCTCTTGGGACTCATTGCCCCTCTTGCAGGAATTAACTCAATTCTTGAGATATTTTATTAATTGCTCCCCCTCTACTAGGCACTACAGGGTAAACAGAGAAGGAATTCTCAAAATGCTTACTATCTCATTGGGAACATAAGACACACAACAAATAATTCACTCTCTACGAAGAGCAGTAACCAACTAAGTTACAAACAGGAAATCACAGGTAGGAAGAGGTACCAGAAGATGAACAAACAAAAAAAGCAGAGTTAACTGTCTATTCCCCATGTACCTCATAGAGACTGGTATGTGAAAACAACTGTTTGTCTTGAGGAAAACACCTTGGGGATACAATCCCAAAGGACTTAGAAGGTGCTAATGTCCCATGTGAGCCCAGCATGATGACTATTAACTCCGATTCTTGGGAAAGGAGTCTGATTCTGAAAATCACATAAGAGCTGCTCTTAGTCACTCCACTGCTGCCCTGCCAACAACACGTTAAACTATTGAGTCTAGAGTCCAGTCACTTTCTGAGATCCTACCATCTTTCAAAGGTGAGCTTTTTTAACTTAGTGCTGCTCTTAACCAGTGAGGCAGATGCCTCAGGAGGTCAGAAAAATTTGTACAGTATAGCTGATGGGTGGGAAAGGCAGGACAGGAAGGTGAGAGTAGAGATTGTCCCTCAAAAATATACAGTTCTACATTCTGGTTAAGCCCAAACCATTTGAGTGAATTTTTACCCTCATCTTTCTATGATTCTTCTTTCCTAAGAGAGCCACTCCATGACCTCCTACTGCTATAATCTCCTCTACTCCACAGGTTGCTTCTTGGTTGGAGTCCCAATGACATGGTTTGACTCCAACAACCCCCTGCAGCATCTACTTGGCCTATAAAAAAAATCACATATTCATTCTATGCCATGGATGAGGAAGCATTGCCCTACCATGCTTTTTCCTATCCCTGGTATACTGGGCTGATCCAGTGAGCCTTCTCATTTAGAAGTGAGAGGCAAACATGTCTTTAGATCTTTATGTATCCTCTAAACCAGGGGTGGGCAAACTTTTTGACTCGAGGGCCACAATGGGTTCTTAAACTGGACCGGAGGGCCGGAACAAAAGCATGGATGGAGTGTTTGTGTGAACTAATATAAATTCAAAGTAAACATCATTACATAAAAGGGTATGGTCTTTTTTTTTTTTTTCGTTTTATTCATTTCAAACGGCCGGATCCGGCCCGCGGGCCGTAGTTTGCCCACGGCTGCTCTAAACTGTCTTTGTTTACCCAACATCTAGCCATGAGTAAAGCAAAATTCTGGTCTCCCTTCTTGTACACATTCTCCAAGAGCAGTTCTTTTGGAGTCCCCCTAAGTTGAGGAGGAAGGAGTATATACCCATACTCATTCTTAACCCTCAGTTGTTTCACCTTCCCCAAACTCTTCACTTTAATGACACTTCAAAATTCTATCTTCTTCGATTTAAAGGATGAGGATGGATGGTGGGAAAAGTCTTAGAACTAAGTTGTTCATTTTTAAGTAATTCCTTCAGAGAGGGGTATCTAGCATCTTTAGAATATGGTGTTTACCTCAAATATTATCTTAATTTGGGGCATTTAACTATAGTTGGAGCCCACTGTAAAAATCACATTCAGAATTATGTTAGAATTTAAAACATGTTCATTGAGAAGTATCTGTCATGTCTCTATTTTTCCTTCGTGAGGCATTTACTGGAGCTCTGCACTGCTGACACAGTTCCTTATTAAGTAATCTTTCTCCACCCTCCATTGCCCTTCAGCCTAAATGAAGTGCCCACCCCCCTGCAATGGCTGTAACTAAGTGGTACTATATTGGGGTTCCTTGTGGGGATAAGAAGACCTTGTGTTCCTTTCTTCAGATCAATAGAAATATGCATCAAGGAAACCAAACCAGCATCTCTGAATTCCTCCTCCTGGGACTCTCCAATGAGACTGAGAAGCAGAATCTCCTCTATGTGCTTTTCCTTGGAATGTACCTGGTCACTGTGGTTGGAAATGGCCTCATCATTCTGGCCATCGGCTTGGACTCTTACCTTCACACCCCAATGTACCTCTTCCTTGCTAATCTGTCCTTTGCTGATATTTCCTCCATTTCCACCTCAGTCCCCAAAATGCTGATGAATATTCAGACCAAGCGTCAATCCATCTCCTATGAGAGCTGCATCACACAGATGTACTTTTCTATTGTGTTTGTTGTCATTGACAATTTCCTCTTGGGAGTCATGGCCTATGACCGTTTTGTGGCTATCTGCCACCCTCTGAACTATACAACCATCATGCAGCCCAGGCTCTGCATTTTGCTGACAATTATTCCATGGGTCCTCAGTAATATTGTTGCCCTGACACACACTCTTCTGCTCCTTGAATTGTGCTTCTGTGACAACAACACTCTTTCACACTTCTTCTGTGACTTGGCCTCTCTGCTCAAACTATCCTGCTCAGACACAATGATCAATGAGCTTGTGTTATTCATCGTGGGCTTATCAGTCATCACGTTCCCTTTTGCCCTCATCCTCTTCTCCTATATCTGCATTGTCAGGGCTGTTCTGATAATCTCATCCACAGAGGGAAAGTGGAAAGCCTTCTCCACCTGTGCCTCTCACCTGACAGTTGTATTGCTCTTCTATGGGACCATTGTAGGGGTTTATTTCTTCCCCTCATCCACTCACCCTGATGACAGAGATAAAATTGGTGCAGTACTATTCACTGTGGTGACACCCATGATGAACCCCTTCATCTATAGCCTGAGGAATAAGGACATAAAAGGTACCCTGAGGAAGCTCATCAATAGGAAAACTTCCTGCCTTTGATGTCCCAGGTATCTGAATTCCTTTTATCCTCATAACCAGATGGATGATTCTGTCCAAAGTTTGTGGTATAGTGGTAATAGTTCAGCTTTTAATAAGCTTTAGGGTATCTGCCTTCTATTCTAACCTCTGAAGAGTTGGGGCTTTTTCATGTTGCTCTGATCTTGGAAACAAACCCCTTAATTCCCTTAAGTCACAACCATAAATCATGTCTGATTATAATGTGTATTACTATAAACTTTGACAGAAATTGTACATAACTTAGATAATAACCCAGTGCATGTAGTACCTACAGTCTAGCTTTTTCAGCTTTGAATATGTTTATTAGTAATTCCTTTATTCAATCTAGATTTCTCTATATTGGCTTTCCTGTTTTGCCAAGTTACTATTCAGTTACTATAAAGAAGGATCCACGTTCAAACAATTTTGGACCACTTAGAGTTAAGTAAAACAAACTGTTTTAATTAGACAACTTCTCAGAGCTTTTAGTATAAGATAAATCTCCAGAAGGGTAAGATGGTTTGCAGTATTTCTCAAAACTAAACATGTTCAATCATACCGGACCTGATTCATCACAGATTAGTTCATAGGTCATGTGTTGTGAAAAATACATTTTGGGAAATGTATTTAGATGGAAAACCAGAGAGTGTGCATATAGAAGCCATCAGTTCTTATCCTGACTCTGTGCCCAAGTAGCTGTGAGATTTTAGGCATGTCAGTTCACTTTATTGAGCCTATTTTCTCATCTATAAAATGAGGCCATTGGTCCCAGTTGTTTCCAACTGTGTGTGTACATCAGAATTACTTGGGGGTGCTCATCTTCTTCATCTGTAAAATGAAAATAATAATCCCAACATCTTAAAGCTGTGTGTTGTTAAATGGACATGTACATTATACAACTACCATGCTATTTAGTATACCGTAGACACTAAAATAAAATTTAAAAGGTGTTCCTTTTTTTGTGACTGCCACATGGCTTACAACTTTAATATGCCTTCCCTCCTAACCTAGGTTTTTCTGTCTCCAGTCTAAGCTGACTTCTATTTTTCTCTAAACATAAAATCCAACTTCTTTAAGAGAAACTATATTATCAGCCACCTGCTTTTCTCTGTGGCATCTCTTAAACTTTTATGTCTCATGTGCATTTTCATTACAAATGTAAAACCACCTGTTTTTATATGGGTTACCAACTAGCCTCTTCACTGTCCTGCTTTCCTCAAGTGCCACAACATCTACTCCATTCTACCCACAGCTTCAACATGAAACATCACAGAGCTGCGCTTTCATTATTCCACTTAGAATAGTAGAAAGTCCTAGATTTGTAATCAAGAGACTTGGAGTCTGGCCCAACTCTGCAGCTAACTCACCGCATGACAAGCCATGTTACTAATCTCAGTTTCTTTTTCTGTAATAGGACCACTGGGTCTAATATAACAAAGCAGGTTCTATAACAGCATGTATCAGAAAACCCATTTATGTAAAATAGAAAGAGATGCCTAGGAGGAGAGTCAATTAAATATTAACAGTAGTTGTGGTAGATTGTATTGTCCAAAGATGCTCATGACATTTTCCATTCCACATGCGCTTGAAGAACTTGGCCATTTCCCCATCATTAAATGGAGGTTATGTTCCTCCCCTTTCAACCTGGAAGGTTTTGGGGACTCCTTTCACAAATAGAGTACCCCGGAAGTGGTGTTGCATGGTTTTCAAGAACCGTCTAAGAAAAATCAACACAGCTGCCACCTGGCACTCTCTCTCTCAGAACATGTATCTCTGGAGCCCTGAGTTACCATGTAAAAGGTCCCACTACTATGAAGCCACCATGCTGGAGAAGACATGTGGAGAGGCCACAACGACTTAAGAGAGAGATGCCCACGAAGCCCTAGCTGCTTCAGACTACAAGTCTCTGAGTCCCCCTAGTCAGTCATCCAACTTATGAGCAAGTGAAACGTAAGCTGATCTGCCTTTGCTCTGTCTCCAAGTGAAAACTGCCTACCAAAATCCAGCCAACTTCTAGAACTGTGAGAGATAGCAATAAAAGGATTATTACTGTTTTGAGTCCTCCATTTGGGGCTGATTTGTTATAGAGCAATATGTAACCAAAACAGTGGGGTTTATTTCAAAGAATAGAGTGATTCGTATTATACCCTGTTATGGCTTTAAAATTTTAGAATAACTATCACATTAGGAAGAAAATAACTTTTTGTTGTTGTTAATCTTCACCTGAGGATATCTTTCCCATTGATTTTTAGAGAACGAAGGGACAGGAAGAGACAGAGAGAGAGAAACATTGATAGGTTGCCTCCCGCACACACCCTGATCAGGGCTGGGGATCAAACCTGCAATCCAGGTACGTGCTCTTGAATTGAACCTGAGATGCTTCTGTCCGTGGCTGACACGCTAACCACTGAGCAGCAAAACCAGCTAGAGCGAAAATAATTTTTTGATTATTTTAAGGAAAATAAACTCTCTTGCCTATTAAATCTATTAACCCAACATGTACCAGAATCTTCTCAGTTACATAAACATCAGTTGGGCCAATATGCAATTTTCTCTGTTTATTCTGGTTTCATCTAGCCCATATTTGATATAAGAACCAGCAGGGTTAGACCAAAGCCATTTAGTTTAATTTGGTTGCCATCCCTGTGGACCTGTCCTGGCCCTCTATTACTTCTAACTTATAGATTCTATAGGAGACTGTATCCATACTAAGGTATAGCTCCATCTGCAGTGAGTAATGGGAAGTTGATTTGGCTAGGAATAGACTTGTATGTAAATTGGGAGTTATGTAAATTGGGAGTTTGCCTGACAAAGTGAATTAGGATTAAGTTTGGGACACAAAGGGCAACTGATTAAGGAAATGCAGGATCACAAACTTTTATGAAAACCTTGATACGTTTTCACAGAGGAGAAGCATAAATCTGTACCTAGATGCTTGTACTTCCTGAATCCTTCTTCTATTTGTCATTTTCAACAAACATCTATTGTAAACCTTCACTTTACCAGGCTCTGAATCTGGCCCTGAGACTAAAAGGGTGAATGATTCACATTCCATGCCCTCAATGTACTCACAAACTAGAAAGAAACTGACAAAAAAAAATAATTTTTAAGTGATTTTTAAGACCAGATAATCAAAAGACAATATTTAACATCAGGAAATTTAGAAAGCATAAAATGTGCAAAGCACATTCAACTAAGTTTTATGCTATCCTTGTTCTTTTGTGTTAACCAACTTGTGATTTTATGAGTAAATGA
>NW_005371468.1:59327-60132 GCF_000412655.1 Myotis brandtii
AGCCCTAGCTGCTTCCGACTACAAGTCTCTGAGTCCCCCTATTCAGTCATCCAACTTATGAGCAAGTGAAACGTAAGCTGATCTGCCTTTGCTCTGTCTCCAAGTGAAAACTGCCTACCAAAATCCAGCCAACTTCTAGAACTGTGAGAGATAGCAATAAAAGGATTATTACTGTTTTGAGTCCTCCATTTGGGGCTGATTTGTTATAGAGCAATATGTAACCAAAACAGTGGGGTTTATTTCAAAGAATAGAGTGATTCGTATTATACCCTGTTATGGCTTTAAAATTTTAGAATAACTATCACATTAGGAAGAAAATAACTTTTTGTTGTTGTTAATCTTCACCTGAGGATATCTTTCCCATTGATTTTTAGAGAACGAAGGGACAGGAAGAGACAGAGAGAGAGAAACATTGATAGGTTGCCTCCCGCATACACCCTGATCAGGGCTGGGGATCAAACCTGCAATCCAGGTACGTGCTCTTGAATTGAACCTGAGATGCTTCTGTCCGTGGCTGACACGCTAACCACTGAGCAGCAAAACCGGCTAGGGCGAAAATAATTTTTTTTTTAAGGAAAATAAACTCTCTTGCCTATTAAATCTATTAACCCAACATGTACCAGAATCTTCTCAGTTACATAAACATCAGTTGGGCCAATATGCAATTTTCTCTGTTTATTCTGGTTTCATCTAGCTAGCCCATATTTGATATAAGAACCAGCAGGGAGGGTTAGACCAAAGCCATTTAGTTTAATTTGGTTGCCATCCCTGTGGACCTGTCCTGGCCCTCTATTACTTCTAACTT
>NW_005371468.1:61333-64423 GCF_000412655.1 Myotis brandtii
ACAATACCATCTGTGACCTTCTTAACCAACCAAGAAATCTCAGGAACCTCTTCTACTTTCTTTGATAATAAAAAGAATACTTGTCTAGTATTGGATATCCAAATGCTGTCTGCATGGATGGACCTGGAAAATATTATGCTAAGTGAAATAAGCCAAACTGAGAAAGACAAACATCACATGATCTCACCTATTTGTGGAATCTAATAAACAAAATGGTTGACAACAAAATAAGACCCAAAGCATGAAGGCATGGAACAAACTGACATACCTCCATGTGGGGTTGGAGGGACAAGAAGAGATAAACCAAAGAACTTATAAACTTATATGTATAGTCCATAGACACAGGCAATAGGGTAGTGAAGACCTGGAGAGGGGGTAAAGCGGAGGGGGGGTAAGGAGTGGTGGACATGGGAGATATCTGTAATACTATCAACAATAAAATATATATTTTTTAAAAAGTAAAGTAAAATAAAAAGAATACTACATGTAACCAAGTGTGATTTATCCTGGGATTATAGAAACGGTTTAATGTTCCAAAAGCAATCAATGTAATTAATCATATTAGTAGAGAAAGAAGAAAACTATATGATCATCCTAGTGGATGCAGAAAAAACTTTTGACAAAATCTAAAATTCATTCCTGATTTTAGTTTGGACGGAACAGACCCAGGGTCGCCACTTCTTCCAGCCTCTGACCACTCTCCTATGTCTTATCCAGTCACCACCTTCAGAAACACCTCCCGGACCAGCCAACACACCGGGGTTTTTTCCTCCTTTAACTCCTTACTGAACAACCATGAGCTCCCAAATTTGTCAGAATTATTCCACCCAGGTGGAGGCTATCATTAACCTCCTCGCCAACCTGCATCTGCGGGCCTCCCACACCTACCTCTCTCTGGGCTTCTATTTCGACCATGAAGATGTTGCTCTCAAAGGCATGGACCACTTCTTCTGTGAGGTGGCGGAGAAAAAGCACGAGGGCACTGACATCTCTTAAAGTTGCAAAACAAGCTCGGTGGCTGCATTCTCTTCCAGGACATGCTGAGGCCTCCCAGGATGAGTGGGCAAAACTCGGGGCGCCATGGAAGCCGACCCGGCCTTGAAGAGGAACCTGAACCAGGCCCTTTTGGAGCTGTGAGACATGGGTTCTACCCATGCAGACGCTCATCTCTGTGACTTCCTGGAGAAACACTTCCTGGGTGAGGAGGCGAAACTCATCAAGAAGATGGGTGACACCTGACTAACCTCTGCAGGCTGCCAGCCCCCAGGCTGGGCTGGGCAAGTGTCTCTTCAAAAGGCTCACCCTCAAGCACAACTAGGAGCCTTTGGAGCCCATCATAGGCCGAGGGACCCCTCTGCATTTCCTTGGTATCTGGCTTTTTCCTGAGCCTCTTCCCAAAACTACTAGCCATTCTTTTAACCATCATACAGCCCACGCCCATGCATTGAAACAATACAGCTTTTTGCAGCAAAAAATACTACAAACCCCTTTTTAAATTGGCATATGGTGTTAAACAATACCATCTGTGACCTTCTTAACCAACCAAGAAATCTCAGGAACCTCTTCTACTTTCTTTGATAATAAAAAGAATACTTGTCTAGTATTGGATATCCAAATGCTGTCTGCATGGATGGACCTGGAAAATATTATGCTAAATGAAATAAGCCAAACTGAGAAAGACAAACATCACATGATCTCACCTATTTGTGGAATCTAATAAACAAAATGGTTGACAACAAAATAAGACCCAAAGCATGAAGGCATGGAACAAACTGACATACCTCCATGTGGGGTTGGGGGAACAAGAAGAAATAAACCAAAGAACTTATAAACTTATATGTATAGTCCATAGACACAGGCAATAGAGTAGTGAAGACCTGGAGAGGGGGTAAAGCAGAGGGGGGGTAAGGAGTGGTGGACATGGGAGATATCTGTAATACTATCAACAATAAAATATATATTTTTTAAAAAGTAAAGTAAAATAAAAAGAATACTACATGTAACCAAGTGTGATTTATCCTGGGATTATAGAAACGGTTTAATGTTCCAAAAGCAATCAATGTAATTAATCATATTAGTAGAGAAAGAAGAAAACTATATGATCATCCTAGTGGATGCAGAAAAAACTTTTGACAAAATCTAAAATTCATTCCTGATTTTAAAAAAACAAAAAACTCTCAACAAACAAGAAGTCAAAGGGAGCTCTCTTACCCAGATAAAGGCATCTATGAAAAATCTGCATAACAAATGGCAAAAGACTGAGAAGATTCCTCTAAGATCAATGACATGATAGAAATTTACACTTTCACTGCTTCTATTCAACATTATATTGGAGGTTCTAGCCAGAGCAACACAGAAAGGAAATATAATAAAATCACTCAAATTAGAAAGGAAGAACACTGTTTTTATTCATAGTTAACATGATTGTATATGTAAAAAATTCAATGGAATCTATTAAAAGTTACTAGAACTAATAAGTGAGTTTTCCAAAATCAAAATAAAAAAGTAATTGTATTACTATACAAAAAAAGAAACAATTTCAAATGAAAATTTTAAAATTGATATCATTACAATGGCATCAAAAATAATAACACCATGGAAGCCGACCTGGCCTTGGAGAGGAACCTGAACCAGGCCCTTATGGAGCTGTGAGACCTGGGTTCTACCCATGCAGACGCTCATCTCTGTGACTTCTAGAGTATTGCCCGACCGACATGGCTCAGGGGATGAGCATCGACATGTGAACCAGGAAGATCATGGCTCAATTCCCGGTCAGGGCACATGCCCCCAAGTTGTGGGCTCGATTCCCAGTAGGGGGGGCATGCAGGATGCAGTCGATCAATGATTCTCTCTCAAGGAAGCGAAACTCATCAAGAAGATGGGTGACACCTGACTAACCTCTGCAGGCTGCCGGCCCCCAGGCTGGCTGGGCAAGTGTCTCTTCAAAAGGCTCACCCTTAAGCACAACTAGGAGCCTTTGGAGCCCATAGGCCTTTGAGGGGCCCCTCTGCATTTCCTTGGTATCTGGCTTTTTCCTGAGCCTCTTCCCAAAACTACTAGTCATTCTTTTAACCACCCTACAGCCCACTC
>NW_005371468.1:65222-85253 GCF_000412655.1 Myotis brandtii
AACTCTCAACAAACAAGAAGTCAAAGGGAGCTCTCTTACCCAGATAAAGGCATCTATGAAAAATCTGCATAACAAATGGCAAAAGACTGAGAAGATTCCTCTAAGATCAATGACATGATAGAAATTTACACTTTCACTGCTTCTATTCAACATTATATTGGAGGTTCTAGCCAGAGCAACACAGAAAGGAAATATAATAAAATCACTCAAATTAGAAAGGAAGAACACTGTTTTTATTCATAGTTAACATGATTGTATATGTAAAAAATTCAATGGAATCTATTAAAAGTTACTAGAACTAATAAGTGAGTTTTCCAAAATCAAAATAAAAAAGTAATTGCATTACTATACAAAAAAAGAAACAATTTCAAATGAAAATTTTAAAATTGATATCATTACAATGGCATCAAAAATAATAGAGTATTGCCCGACCAACATGGCTCAGGGGATGAGCATCGACATTTGAACCAGGAAGCTCATGGCTCAATTCCCGGTCAGGGCACATGCCCCCAAGTTGTGGGCTCGATCCCCAGTAGGGGGGGCATGCAGGATGCAGCCGAACAATGATTCTCTCTCATCATTGATGTTTCCATCTCTCTTTCCCTCTGCCTTCCTCTCTGAAATCAATAAATATATATTTTTTAAAAATAGATAAATAAAAATAATGGAGTACTTAAGAATAAATCTGGCCCTAGCTGGTTATTCTCAGTGGTTAGAGCATTGACCCATGGACTGAAGGGTTGAGGATTCAATTATGGTCAAGGGGATGTACCTCAGTTGCACGCTAGATTCCCAGCCTCAGTCAGAGTGCATGTGGGAGGCAACCAATAGATGTGCCTCTCTCACATTGATGTTTCTCTCTCTGTCTTTCCCCCTCCCTTCCACTCTCTCTCTAAAGATCAATAGAAAAGATATCCTCGGGTAAGGATTAACAAAAAAAAAAAAGAAGAAAGAATAGTTCTAACAAAAATTTGAAAAAGCTACATACACTGAAAAACACAAAGCAATGATGAGATAATTTAACGAAGACCTAAATAAAAAAAAAGAAATACATTAAATTCATGAATCAGAAGAGTCAATATGTCAGTTTTCCCCAAATTGATCAATAAGAATCAACCAAAATTATAATAAACATTTTTGTGGACATTGACAAATTGTTTTTTTAATTATATAAAAATTCAAAGGGCCCTAAGTAATTAAAATGGATGAAGTTGAAGTACTAGCACTACCTGATCTCTAGACTTATTCGTATTTAAGACTGTGTGGTATTGGCATAACAACAGACAAATAGAGCATTGAGACAGAATTGAGTTCAGAAATAGGCCCAAATATATGGACAATATATTTCCAACATATATGGACAATTGATTTTCAACAAAGATGTGAAGGCAACTTAGTGGGGAAAAGGATAGTCTTTTCAACAAATGGTGCTGAAATAATTGGATATCCATATGCAAAAATATTTATTTTGACCCATACCTGATTCCATCTATAAAACTCAACTCAAAATGGATCCTAAACTTAAATGTAAAACCTAAAACTATAAACTTTTAGATGAAAACAGAGGAGAAAATCTTTGTGAACATGAGAATAAGCAAAGATTTCTTAAATATAACAACAAAAGCACAATCCACAAATGACAGAATTGATAAATGGGACTTCGTCAAAATTAAAATATTTATTCTTTGAAGGACACTGCTAAGAGCAACAGAAGACAGTGCAAGAACTGGGAGAAAATATTTGCCAATCACATACCTGATAAAGGACTTGTATTCAGAAATATAAAGAGCTTTCGATATGTCAATTATAAGAAGACAAAAAGTCCACTTAAATAAGAGCAAAAGATTTGAACAGACACTTCATCAAAAATTTACTTGTGGCAGTTGAGCACATTAAAAGATTAAATATCAACATTATTACTCAACATTATTACAAACTAAAACCACATTGAGGTAGTTATTAGAATGCTAACATTAAAAAGTTTGGCCATAACAAGTGTTGACGGGGATATGGAAGACCTGAAATGTTCATGGTGGCTGGTGGAAATGTTAAGTAATACAACCACTTAGTAAACAGTTTAGTAGTTTCTTAAAAAGTTAATCATATACCTACTATATGATCCAACCATTATACCCCTAGATAGTTAACTAAGAGAAATGAAAGTATATATTCATACAAAGATTTCAGGAATGTTCATAGCAGCATTACTTAAAATAGCCAAAAACTAGAAACTACCCAAATTCCCATTGACATGTGAATGAATAAACAAATTATGGTATATCCATGAAATGGAAAAATACCAGCAATAAGCAATGGACTACTGATACCTGCAACAACATTAATGAACCTCAAAATAATTATTCTGTGAAAGAAGTCAGATATGATTCTATTTATATAAAATGTATATGAAATTCTAACTAATGTATAGTAAAAATCAGATTAGTGTTATGAAGGGGAGGGTGGTGGAAGGGACATTTAGAAGAAAGTACAATAGGATAAAGGAAACTTTTGGAAATGATGTATATGTTATTATCTTGCTTGTGGTGATGGTTTCATGGATGTGTGCATATGTTAAAACTTACCAATTAGTGCATTTAAATGTGTGCAGTTTATTGCACGTCAATTATACCTCAGTAAAGCTGTTTTTAGAAAGACATAGCATATCAGAAGAGATTTCAGATACATCCTTTGAGTAATCTTATAAAAGACAGGTTGTAAATGATAGATGATTAGATAGATAGATAGATTGATAGATAGATAGATATGATAGATAGATAATAGAACAAAATAATGTTATGGATATTTTGAATGGTAAGAAATAAAGTTTGGAAAGGAATCTTGAATTCTTAGGCAATCACTGAAAATTGAAAAAGAAGATACTCAGGCAAGGTTGGTGACTGCTTGGAGGCACCTATGGATGAAATATTTCTGGAGGGAGCTTTGACTCAGAGATAGGTACTCTTAAAGGACTTCAGAAGGCAGTAGTTCATCTGAATAATCCTGCTCTTCCTGAGGGAGTTGAAAATTCCTTCATATCCTCCTCATTGACCTACAAGAGGGCAAAGGTAAATTCCATGAATTTCACATTTATGTCTGGCCATAAGATGCACCCAACCCAGCCCAGACCTATCAAATATTGAGACTAAGAATACAGTTGAAATCCAGACACTTCCAAAGCAAACTTCAACTGAGAATTTGGACTTGGTAGAGAGAGGAGAAAATGCAGAAGGGCAGATAGCATGTAAACATACATACTTTTACTAGAATTATGGGGTGATTGCTTCCTAAGGCATATAAATGTCTAATCACTATGTAGTATATCTGAAACTAATATAATATTGTTATATTGAAAAATATAACATTATTTGAAAATATTTTTTTAATTTTAAAAAAGGGCACATACTTTGGAGTAAGAGAGACGAGATTGGATCCTCCCTGGACTGCCATTTTCTTGATGAATAAACTTGGGCAAGTTACATAACTTCTTTGGGTCTTATTTCTTCCTTTTGCTAAAAGAGGTCAATAATAACTACTATCTGTTAAAGTTGTTAGGAGAGCTAAAATAAGTGATTCACTTTTAGCATAGTGATTAGTATTCATTTAAGTGTTTATTTAGGTGTGTATTAGTTTCAGAATTAAGTTTAAATTATTAGCAAATTCTCCATTTCTGAAGATGTCTGGACTCAAGGCTGATCTCAGCCCTGGAGAGATAGGTCCAACAGTTCTGAAGTGAAGAGGTCCACTGATCAGCTATGGGTCCCTATGCCTATCAATGCTTATTTGGTTGTGGATCCTGAGACAGTTACCATAACACTAATTAATGTTTGTGTAATTCACCCAACATCTTCCCATTCTCCATGGACACCAAGTTGTTATGAGAATTAATGAGGTACGTATAAAACCTGGTCAAGAGTAAATGCTCTATAACTTTTATTTCACAGTTGAGAAAGCAGGCTGAAAGGCTCTAGCTAATCTGAAGCTATATAGCTGAGAAGCAACAGACTGCACACTTTAGTGTCAAATTCTGAGCTCTTTCTACAACACAAATGCCTCTACCACCTGCTACAGAAGTTGATGTTGTATTAGAAGGACATTTGCATGGCAGTTACTATTTGTAAAATGGCCCCCAAGATGCACTCTTTAGAGTTAGTTGTTCCACGCCTATTCTGCACTTTTTAAATGATTTGTGGAAAAACAATAACAAAAGCTGATATGTGAATCCAAATCTCTTTGGCCACCAGTGCAGTTTTTTCCATGTATCTTTTTGTAGACATGCTCACCCAATTCTTTCCTAAATTTTTGTCATATGCCCTTAAAAAGAAAGTTCCTAGAGTCCAGAAACTGCCATTTATTGAATCTACACACATCAGCTTCTCATATACAATTACATGCACACATACATGCACACACACATACACACACACCAACATGTGCTGTCACATTACACAATACTAGAGCATTTGGGGCTATAAAGTGACTGTTTTTTACTACCCTCAGACCTCTACAGATTGGACTTTTACCATTACAGCATAGGGAATATAGTCAATAATAATGTAATAACTATGTATGGTATCAGATGGGTACTAGACTTATTGGGGTAATCACTATACAGTGCATAAATGTCTAATCATTATGTTGTATACCTGAAACTAATATAATAGTGTATGTCAACTTTAAATGAGAAATAAATTACTTTTTTTTAAATTTGAACTTTTGCCTTTTCTTTGCCAGGTAAAAGGAATAAAAGAAATGCAATAACAATGAATTCCAAAGGAGTGACTGTATAGAGTAGAGAGTAGATCATAGCAGGAGACTATGTGTTGTGGCAATTAAGTGCTCAGGCTCTGATTGGGTGGAAGCCCCTCTCTACCACTTACATGTTCGCTGACCTTGGGAAAATTGCTCGACCTTTCTAAGTCTCAGGTGCCTCATCTACCAATGAAGAGGGATAATAGAACAGACTTCATAAGGTTGTGGTGAGAATTAAATCAGGTAATTCCTGTAGCAAACATCACAATTCCTGGAAGGTAATAACTATCTAGTAAATGTTAGTTTCTCTATATCATCATCATCATCATCATCATCATCGTCATTGTCATTCAAAACCACAGAAACAATACGAAAGAAAACAATTAAAGAATAAATGATGGTATTTGGGAAAAGAGTAGTTGCATTTATAGATAACTTTTTTATTTTCCAAATATTTTTGCTCCACTCATCAAGTATTTGTTGTGCCAGGCAATGTACTTCATTCAACAGACACTAACGAATAAGACAGACGTCGCCCCTGCCCATTTATGCACTGAACCCCCCAACATAGTCCTATAAAGTAGATAAACTCACTTGGCAGATTAAAAAAACTGAGGACTGAAGAAGTTAGAACTTAAAAGTAGACATTGGAACCTGAGATTAATTTATTCATTCAACAAATACTGGAGCCTTTATGTGCTAAGTGCTTTGCTAAGCACTGGCATACAAAAATGAATCGCACAGGTAAAAATGCTTACTCTCATGTAATTTACACAATATCAAATATGTAAAACATAGTACATCCGATGGTGACAAGCATTACATAGATTAATAAATTAATAAGTGGAAGTGGGAAGTTCGGGTGCAGTTTTAACTAGGGCTGGGAAAGTCTTCCCACGTAGGTGATATTTGAAGAAAAACAAAGGATGGATAAACTAAGGAATGACATATTTGATAAGGATCCATCTAGGCAAGCATGTCAAACTCAAAGGCTAACACGGGCCAAAGAAACAAGATTTAAGTTTATGTGGGCCGCAAAAACAAAGGCTTCAATATTCATAGAAGCATAGGTTTATTTCGATAGAGACATGCTGAATACAAAGGGCTGAAATAAATGAGTAATCTTTAATGTAAAATAATAGAACATTTTAATAAAAGTTAATATTTTTTCTTGAACATTAACTTACCAGACACTGAATAACTGCGCAAATTAGTAAGTGTAACGCAAATAAACCTATTTTTCTTGTTCTTTGAAAGCGAAATATTTCCTGTTGCGCACATCAAACAAGTCAGTCCAAGACTAATGACATGGCAATCAGCTACCAAAATATTCGCTGCTAGTATTAGTGGAGAGAAAGGGTGCACCTACACATAAGGCACCTAAGGGAAATGAATGCAACACGATTATAGTAATCAGTCATTAGCAAACATTGTAGTTTGTTATTAATAATTATGTACAACAGGATATTGTAAAAATTAATGTACAGAATTTTTTTAAAACGTTTCTTACATACCGTTATATTGGCTGGGCCGCAAAAATATTCATTGTGGGCCACATGCAGCCTGTGGGCCATGAGTTTGACATGCTTGATCTAGGGCTTTCCAGAAGCCTTTGATCTGCTCAGGGCTTTCCTGACAGCTGCCTTTACCTCCTTATTCCTCAGGCTGTAGATGAGGGGGTTCAGCATTGGGGTCACCACTGTGTAGAGTACAGACACCACTCGGTCCTCCTCTGAGGACTTGCCTGAGTTATCCCGCAGGTACATGAAGATGAGGGTGCCAAAGAACAGTGACACAGCCATGAGGTGGGAAGCACAGGTAGAGAAGGTCTTGGCCCGACCCCCAGCAGAGCGGATCTGCATGATGGCCACGATGATAAACAGATAGGACACCAAGATCACCAATATACAAGCAGGCATGACAAAAATGGCAAACACTATAATCACCACCTCCTGAGTGAAGCTTTCCCCACAAGTGAGTTTTAACAGAGGAGGGAGGTCACAGAAAATAAAGTTGATCTCATTGTTCCCACAAAAGGAGAGCGTGAAGGCTGTGACCGTTCGCACAAAGGCACTGGAAAAACCAGCAATGTAAGCCCCAGCTACCAAGCCCCAGCGGGCCCTCTCAGTCATGATGGTGACATAAAGCAGAGGTTGGCACACGGCCACATAGCGATCATAGGCCATGATGGCCAGGAGGTAACAGTCGATGGACGCAAAGAAGGTGAAGAGGAAGAACTGAGCTGCACAGCGAGCCTGTGAGATGGCTGTGCCGTGCTCCAGCAGCACAGCCAGCAACTGAGGGACGATAACAGAGGAGTAGCACATGTCCACGAAGGAAAGGTGACCGAGGAAGAAGTACATGGGGGTGTGGAGCTGGTGATCTTTGTGGATCAGGATGATCATCCCCGCGTTCCCCAGCAGAGTGACAAAATAGAAACTCAGAAATAACAGGAAGAGAGGCAGCCCCCTCTCGGGATGTTCAGTGAATGCAATAAGGAGGAACTCGGTCACTAGGGTTCGATTCCTCCCAGCCATCCATTCAGTGGTGTATGTGAGAGGGCTAAGACAAGGGCCAGCTGCGGGAAAAGTTCAAGTCATTTCAAGTAATAAAGCTTTAAATTGGGTGTCTGACATGTAGGTTCTTGACTTGAACAAATTGCCGTCTGATGTGGGAGTAGGTGAATATAGATCTCACTATAATATAAGATAAAAAGTGGTGAAAGCTTCTCTTATACTAAGAATGGAAAGCCAATGATTCTCTGCCTTACAAGTCAGCCCTTGTTTTTGCAACTCTGTCCCCAATTAGCTGTTTGATCTTACATAAGGCACTTAACCTCTCTGAACTTCAATTTCCTCTTCTGCCAAAAGGGAATCATAACATCCGCTCTGCTTTATGAGATAAGGTTAATGAATAGATTAAAACAGATGAGAAAATGCTTTGGAAAGCTAAAGGCACTCCACATAGATAGGGTGGCTATTTAAATTTTTAAATGAACATTTTAAAGAAGGAAAATGTATATTCTATGAACAAAAGATCATGAACCCAAAAAACCCATTAGCAATCAGTAATGGGCTCTGCTTTTAGAAATATTTCTATTTTCAATCAACATGAATGTTTAACAAACAGCTGTTACACTAATTAGAGCTGGCTGACTTGTGTTTTTTGTTTTGTTTTGTTTTGTTTTCTGAAAATACTAGCATTAACCTTGAAATCAAAAGAGCAAACATTAGCTCATTTTAGCCCCTAACAAAGCTTCATAATCATAGCGTGGGTGTCCTCACAGTCTTAATAAAAGCAGCAGTATGATGACAAATGGCATCTGAATTTGAAAGCAGAGATAGCTCTGGTGTTGTCTAAATGTTTTTGAAGGACTCTGAGTTAATGGATCTGTGGGTCCTAAATAGAGTTCTAGAATAGGCTGTAAAAAAAAAATGCTTAGATCAAGTTTCATTACCTGATAGAACATCAGTCAGATCAATACCAGCTAACTCCTTAGGGGTAACAAATAAAAGAAATTAGATCTGGAAGCCATGAGCTGGGCATGAACCATCCTCACCTGAATTTCACTTTGTTAGTGGCTTCCTCCTTTGTTTAGCGTTTCTTCTGCTGGTGACCTGCTGATCCAGGGGAGACCTGGATTCTAGGTCACTCACACTAGTTGTATGAGCCTGGACAAATCACTTTTCCTCTCTGGACTTCAATTGCCTTATCTCTGTTCCCTTTCAATAAAGAACAATGCAGCAGGAGATGTTCATCATAGCAATCTGCTTGAGATGGGGTCACTCCCAGAACCTCTATGTTCTATTCTCACTTCATGAAGTCCCTCTCTTTCCTCTCACCCTTCACAAAACAGCACATCCCTGACACTAGAGTTTCCTGGGATTTTTTTTTTCCAGACTCAGCCCAGGATCGTAGGGCTAGGGGCTCAGCTTCTTTCACTGAGCTTCTGATTCAGCACTAGACCTTGCTGGTGGTACTTCTTACATTAACTGCACCAGCATTGTGCACTAATTGGTTCCTGAGGTGAATCTCCAAGGACAGGCAATTTATCTTCATGTGACTTCCAAACAAGTCATCTAATATCTTTGAAATTTTCTCTTTCATTTCAAACTCCCAAAGCCCCCATCCGATGTCCTGTCATCACTCAGCAGGGCCTCATGGGGCTAATTCATACTCTTGCCTTATCCCTGCCTTGTGCCAAAAGAAATGAATTTCTTTGATGTTTTCTGTATCTCACTTGGAAATTTAGTCAACGGTTTTGCACAATGGTACCCTGGCTGGCACAAATGGATCCCAAAGGAGGCTGTTTTGTTGGCATAAGCTTTTGCTTCTCATTATTGAGACACACTGTAGAGGGTAACTCTGAAAGTTCACCATTTGGCAGAAACATGATGGTGCAAGTGCAGGAGTCATGAGATGAAATGATGGAAAGGCAGGTGTGAGCAGGTCATGAACAGACTTCTACCAAGCAAACTGACCAAATTCTTGATAGTGACCAACCTCTCCTCCAGAGCACTGGCTCTCAAACTTCAGTGTGCATAACAATCACCCAAGGAATTTCCTGAAAATGCGAGTATTATCATCCCACTCCCACAAATTCTGATGCAGTGTGTCTGCCATGGGACAAGGCATCTAGATTAATGGCCATCCCAGGTGGTTCTGGCACAGCTAATCCCAAGAAATTATATCTGGAGACAATGCCTTGGGAAGTGTTCTCAGGAGCTCTAACTCTGCTTGACCTCCTGTGCGTTGTGCTGTAAACAAAAAAATTAAAGCTGTGCTCTTGAAGACCATGATTCCTTCCAAGTCCCATTAGCACCTTCCTTCCTCACAGGAGACTTAAGATAGTCAGGGTGGGCTTGATGGTTCTCTGTATTTTAAATTTTAAAATGTAAATACAGAGTGGGTTGTGCAGCTACTTGTTCATAAAACAATGACTTGAACTGGGTCAGTGGTCTGTTGACTAAGCCTATTCAGAGAATGACACAAGACAAGAAGCCCCAAGGGCATTGGTTCTCAACTTTGATGCAAATCAGAATGACCTGGGCTGTGGAGCTTTGAAAATCCAAGGCTCAGTCCTAACCGGTTTTGCTCAGTGGATAGAGCATCAGCTTGTGGACCGAAGGGTCCCGGGTTCAATTTCAGTCAAGGGCATGTACCTCGGTTGCAGGCTCTTCCCCGGCCTCAGCCCTGGTCAGGACACATGCAGGAGGCGACCAATTGATGTATTTCTCTCAGATAAATATTTCTTTCTCTCTATTTCTTTTCCTCTCTATTTCATTCTCTCTAAAAATTAATGGAAAAATATCCTCAAGTGAGAATTTAAAAAACAAACAAACAAACAAAAAAAAACCCAAGACTCAGAATGTACCCCTTAACAATTAAGTCAGAATGTTTGAGTGTAGAAACCAGACATAAATATTTTTTAATCCCCAGATAGTTACAATATCTGGGGATATTGCATAAGGGTTGAGAACCACCACAAAGGGCTCCTACCTTGCAAAGTCTTATTTCCCCAGATGCCTTAGGTAGATAATAAATTTATTGTTCTTATAAGTTTGAAAATCACTGCATATTATATCCCCACATAGAAAATCATGTTTCATATCATCATTTTAAAGGATCTATAAAGTGCTATAATGAAGAAATCTTGTTAACTTTCTTTAACCCACTATTTATCAAAAATATTTGACCAAATTACTTTTTTTTCATTGAAAGCAGATTAGCATGCTGCAGAACTAAAGTTCTAAGGAAGGATGCCACTTAAGCAGCACAGCTTTAAAAAAATCTCAGCAATTGTCCAAATGCCAAAGAGCAAAGCAGTAACCATTCCAAGAAAAGGCATCTCCTGATGACTCATCTCAGAATCTGGCTCCTTTAAGTCTCTGTCAGACTGGCTGCCTCAAGAACAATGGTTCCTACTGGGAAAGGAGCTGGGAGGGGACCAGCGGGGGAGCACCATCCATCCATCCAGATGGATCCCCTGAGAGCTATGGAAGATGAGTCCATCTTTCCTTTAAAGAAAGACTTTTCCTTCAGTTGTGAAGTGAGTCCAATGGCTGAGCCTGGCAGTTCTGCTTCACAGATAATAGTGAACCTACCTCACCTCATCCCCAGATGAAATAAGCTGCTGAGGGTTTATATCATTCACATACCTGGGATCATGTGTTTTGCTAATGCAAGGAACAGGAAGAAAGGGAGTTTGAGTTCCAGGAATTATGATCAAAGAAAGCACAGAAAATGATGAGTAGATGAGACCTGTTCCTTCCAGTACCTTGGGTTTGATTGAGGCACCTACAATTAGAGAAGTGAGCCATCAGGTTCTGGGAGGCTTTGGACACAGGCTGAACCTTGCAGAGCACAGCGACCCTGTTCAGGCCAGGATTCCCTCCTGCCCACCTCTGTGTGGAATGCAGCAATGTTCTGCCTCCCCAAGAACAAAAGCTTTAAGAATATACTAGTAGATTGTCAATATCTGCAGAACAGACACTGCAGATACTATTATGAGCAGTGGTAATGGTATAAATTGGCCAAGTGGAGTCTCAGGAAAACCATGTGATGAGTGGGCAATAGAACAGATGGAGAAGAAGAAAGAACAGAGATATTTCCATCCAGATAGTAATTCACAGACATGTTATTGTGGACATTTTTTTACTGATTCAAAGGAGGCATCGCTGTGAACTAGTACAAGAGTCTGAAAAATACTTTGAGCAGAGTGAGCTTTATTAACTGGACCATCAGACTACTACCTTAATTTAATCATTAAAAATAAATGTAACCTAAATGTTGAATTCTAATTGATGATATTATTCTGAAGTATATAGGGATGAAGAGTACTAAAACCAATATCTACAATTCATTTTGAAATGCATCAAAAAGTAAAGCGTATTGATGGATGATTTGTTGGCTGGATAAATGAATAAATAGATTATATATGTGGTAAGACAAATATGACAAAATATTAGCAGTTGCAAAATCTAAGTATTGAGTTTAGGGGATTCACTGTACATTATTTTCAATATTTTTTAAAATATATTTTATTGATTTCAGAAAGGAAGGGAGAGGGAGAGAAAGATAGAAACATCAATGATGAGAGAGAATCATTGATCAGCTGCCTCCTGCATGCCCCACACTGGGGACTGAACCTGCAACCCCGTCATGTGTCCTGATTGGAATCGAACCGGGACCTCCTGGTTCATAGGTTGACACTCAACCACTGAGCCACGCCAGCTGGGTTTATTTCAATATGTCTATTATGGAAATTTTTAATGGAAAATTTTTCAAAAAAATGTAATTGTGTTTTATAGTCATAGACCTGTGAAGTATGCCACACCTGGATTACACAGGATTTAATTTCAGATGCTTTCGTCATTTTTCCTGGGAGTTAAAGCTCTCACCACAATCTCTCTTCTGAGGCTGCCTCTTCTTTTCTCCCTTTCTCTCTCTAAAACTAAAATTTCTGGTCCTTTTACCAGGGCATATTCATTTAAACATTGAGTGTGCTATAAACAATGTAACCAGAATGCTGGCACTTATAGAGGTGATTCTCAGGATTGCCCAAGGTTGGGGATAGTTAGAACAACTTGGCTCTGTTGAGAATCTTCCTCAGGGCCTCCTTCACTTCCTTGTTCCTCAGGCTGTAAATGAGAGGGTTCAACATGGGGATGACAGTTGTATAGAACACAGACACCACCCGATCCTCCTCTGAGGACTGGCCCGAGTTATCCCGCAGGTACATGAAGATGAGGGTGCCAAAGAAGAGTGACACAGCAGTGAGGTGGGAGGTACAAGTAGAGAAGGTCTTGGCCCTGCCTCCAGCTGAGGGGATCCTCATAATGGCCACGATGATAAACAGGTAGGACACCAAAATCACCACCAGGCAGGCAGGGATAACAAAAATGGCAAACACAATAATGACCACTTCCTGGGTGTAACTATCCCCACAGGTCAGCTTTAAAAGAGGAGGGAGGTCACAGAAAATAAAGTCGATCTCATTGGTTCCGCAGAAGGAGAGAGTGAAAGCTGCGACTGTCCGCACTAAGGCACTGAGGAGACCAGCAATGTAAGCTCCAGCCACAGAACACAAACGAGCCTTCTGCGTCATGATGGTAACATACAGTAGGGGTTGGCACACGGCCACATAGCGGTCATAAGCCATGAGGGCCAGAAGATAGCAGTCAATGGATCCAAAGAAGGTGAAGAGGAAGAACTGAGCAGCACAGCGTGTGTAGGATAAAGTTGCCCCGAGCTCCAGCAACACAGCCATCATCTGAGGCACGGTGACAGATGAATAGCAGATGTCCATGAAAGAGAGGTGACTCAAAAGGAAGTACATTGGGGTGTGGAGCCGGTGGTCCACATGGATCAGGATAATCATGCCCACATTCCCCAATAAGGTGATGAGATAGATAAATAGAAAGAGGAGGAAGAGAGGGAGTGCCCGTTCAGGATAGTCAGTGAATGCTATAAGGAGGAATTCGGTCACTAAAGTGAGGTTCTTCTTTGCCATGGAGTCAGAGGAACCTGAGAGGGCTGGATGAGAAGCAAGTTAGGAAGCTATAAATAGGATTTAACTGCATTTCTAGTTAACATTTTATTAAACATGTACTATGGACAAAATATGCCAGGTGCTGTGTGGGGCTTCAGAGATGACTGGGCTTAGCTCTTACCTTTAAGGAAATTCTCTGACAAGAAGTCATTTTAGTATATCAAGAAAACCAATACAGGCAGACATTTTTAGAATAAGAGTACATATTCTCCCACCCTTATCACTAACTAACTGTGTGAGCCCTTGTGACTCAGATAACCACTCTTTTTAAAATTAAATTTATTGAGGTGACATCGGTTAATAAGATCATACAGTATTCAAGTGTACATTTCTATGATACATGATCTGTATATTGCATTGTGTGCCCACCACCCAAAGTCAAATCATCTTCTGTCACCATATATTTGACCCCCTTTACCCTTTACTACCTCTCAAACCCCTTTCCCTCTAGTAACCACCATATTGTTGTCTGTATCTATGAGTTTTTGTTTTTCTTGTTTTTTCATTTATTGCTTTCAGTTTTATATCCCACATATGAGTAAAATAATATGGTTCTTAACTTTTTTGGCCTGACTTATTTCACTTAGCATGATATCCTCAAGGTCCATCCATGTTGTTTCAAATGACAGTATTTCATCTCTTAACCAAAATTTTCCTATTGCTCCATTAGGGGGTGGTACATGAAATCCTGCCTACCATGGAAACATCCATCTCAGCACTCTGTCCCCTTTCCTTTATGACAACAGCTTCTCTATTATTTCAAATCTTCTTTATCTCTTGCCTAGATCAAAACCACAGCCATATAACTAACAGCTCTTTCTGCCTTCAGACTTGCTTCTTGCCAATGCTTGCTCCTAATTGTGACTAGAGTGATATTTCTAAAACTTTAATTTGATCACATCTCACTCTCCTGTTAAAAATTCAATCATGGCACCCCAGAAAGATTAAAATATTACTTAGACTCTTTGACATGTCAGGGAATTCCCTCCATGAGTTGCCCCCTACTTACTTCCTCATGTTTCCTTCTTACTTCTCACTGCTCACACTCACACCCCACCCTCTCTAGTCACTCTAAATTATTTGCAGCTTCTCTAATCCCCTATGTTCTCTCACATCTCTGTGCTTTCTAATCCCCTATGTTCTCTCACATCTCACAAGTCACTCCTTCTTGCTGAAACACCTTCTTTTGCCCATCCCCAGGGTCCTGCCTAGCTCCTATACAACCTTCAAACCTCAGCTAAGATTGTACTGCCCACAAGAAGTCTCTCTTAAGTCTGTCTTCCCTGGTCAGGGTATGAGCCTTGGAGCTCAGCACATAGTCAGGGTTCCATATGTTTTTGTGGAATTAAGTTATCAAATGAGATATGAAGCAACTTGCAAAAGCAAAGGTACTGTACAAATGTTCCAGTGATTATTTTTATTTTTATGAAAATATTTAAAAACAAAAAAAAATGCCTGAAGTATAAAAACTCATTAAAATCAATCAACATTTGTGAAGGTTATAGCCATCTTTATGATACGGGATTTCTGGACTGGAACACACAGTGTTCCCCTGGGCAGGATGGCTTCCCCAGATTCTTTGTCCGTCGGAGTCAAAGAATAAAACCACGGGTGGAAGATGGTATAGCAAAGATGGAAATTTATTGAAGAACAAGTACAGACTCCCAAGTTGGGAGGGAAAGAATCTCACAGCAGAGACTCCCACGTGGGGAAGGGGAAAGAGTCGCACCAAGTTCCTTTTTCCCGGTTTATAAAGGCTGCAGTTTTTGTGCCTCGATTGGCCACTATTCCCTTTGATTTGTTCACTATAGTAGCTCCAGAGCTCAAAGGTCAAACCTCACATGGGACATGTAAGGTCCTCTTCTTTATTGTGTAAATATAGACCTTTGGCTACTCCCAGTTGCCTTGTCTTAAGGAAATGCAACTGCTACCTCTCCCAACTTCCTTGTCTTATGGAAATGTACCCTTTTGCAACTCTATAGCCCTGTGTTTTTATCCATAAACCCCCTTAATTTTAAAAATTCCATAAATCTGCCTATTTCACCCCTAAAAATTCCTATTTCATTTAGTTCGATATTTCCATTCTCAACCTACCAATGTCCTTACTTAACAGAAAGCTGCTGTATTATAGCCTCTTAGTTTGCCAAAAATAAATTTTATAAGAACTAGTGTTGTACTAAATAATAGAAACACATAGAACAAAACTATTTTAAGTGATTTACATATTAACTCATTTAATCCCCACAACCACTTTTTTAGGTAAGAACTTTTATTTTCCTCATTTTATAGATAAGGAAACTGAGACAATAAGAGTTTAAGTAATGGGCCCAACATTGTACCAGTACATGGTGGAACTGTCATTAGGAACAACACTACCACAGAAGCACTATTCATCTTATAAAAGAAGTTTACATTCATTACGTATCTACTCCAGCAGTCCAGCAGGACTTAGGAAATGTCTGCCTTTAAGTAAACAAGCGTGAACAGCAGCTCTGCAGTCTATTCATATCTGAAGGCTGATGGAGACTTTTGTGCTAATGGACAGAAGTCCTTTGGCAGAGTTGCAGTGTTGCAGGATAAAGAAGATATTTGATCATCTTTAAAGCATTAGACTTTGGCAGCTATTCCAGTGTTGGACTGACATATTGGGGAAAATGAAAAATAAAAGAAATTGGATCTGGTGATCCATACTGAGCATAAATCAAAAGAACTGGATCAGTTTTCTCACCTGAATTCCACTTCACCTTCACCCGGCAAGTCCTCTTCTCTCTTTGTCCACTAATTTTCCTTTGTCGCTAAAGGTCAAGTGTGTAGGGGAGAACCACTGGTCTGGGTGGTTCTTGTCCTCCCATACCTGCTCAGTTACAATGATGAGCAAGTTACCTAATCTCTTGGGTAACTTGGGGCCTCTGTGCCCTTCCACCTCCTCCTACACTCCCCTCAGTGAATCAACATGGGGACAATAATGTCAAAGCTGCTTGAATACTGTACCATATCTTTCTCAACACTAATCTGTCAAACACTTTTTTCTATGTGTTTCCTTCATATTTCCGTTTCCATGACCTGGCAATCTGGTTAAGATGCAGTCCTCACTCTGGGTTTTGTGCAGGTGCAGGATGGAATAGCAGATGTTGGAGAACAGCCTCTTCCTATGGGCTCCTGGCCCCAACACAATTCCCTCATGGAGAAGAAACTAATAGTTGCTACAAAAGCTCTGAAGTCCCCAATTGATGGCTAAAGTGGTCTCTAATGAAAGGCAATTATTGCTTATGGTAATCTCAACTCCCAGTCCCAAATCCCAAAGCCCTAAGACACACTGAGTAGAGTATAAGACACACTGAGTATAGTCTAAAAGCCCTGAGCCCCAGTTCTGCACAGTCCCTTGAGGAGTGAGATACCTCTGCTTTAACTTCTCCAAACAGAACAACATCAAAAATTGTGCCTGTTGCCATCCTCATCAACGTAACCATATCTTAGAAGAGGGGTATTTTGCAAACACAAGGCTTTGCAGGAGGACACACTGGGGACTCTACAGAGACCTCAACAAGACACAGCACATCTTCTCAGTTTGCCCTCCATGTGAATCAGGTGTTTTATTAGGTCTCCCCCTTTTTTTCTCCTTAAAAGCAAATGAAATTATAGGGGAAACAATCACCTGGGATGTTGCCCAGAGGAGAAATTGGCAAGTTCTTGTTGGCATGACCTTTGCCAGCTCTCTGCATCTTTGACACTGAAGTATTTTTAGCCCCAAATTCATAGGTATTTTGTTAAGTCATTGAATTTCAACGTGTCCCAATTTAGAAAAGGAAATGAGAAATAAGAGAAAGTAAGACCACATAGTTCATTGATTCATCATTGTACTAAGAGTTCTAAACAAAGAGCAAGAGATACAAAATGAAACAAAGCCCTCAAAAAAACCACCCACAATGCCTGTCTATAAGGAATGTGCAGCCTAATAGATAAGTATACATCCTATAATAAAACAAGGCCTGAACTCTAAAGCAAGATGTAGGTAAGATGCCATGGGGATTCAATGTAGGCAACATTACTTACATGGGGTGAATCAGGAGTGACTTTCCAGAGGAAGTGACAGTTAGTTTGGATAGAGGTTGGGGTGGAAAGATGATGGGAAAACTTTTCAGGAAAGGGGACTAGTGTGAGCAAATTCACAGGGTAGGATAGCCCAGGGAATACTCCTGGGATGATGAGTGCAAGGAACTTTGGCAACAGAAAAGGTTGTCACTAGGCAAGTCCAGAACTAGGGTGAATGTGAGTGAGCCACTCTCCTTAGGTACAAAAGTTAAGGAGGCACCAAAAACATTAGTAAACAAGGTAAATAATATTTAAAAATCAATGCAAAAATTTTATTATGAACAAAACATCATATTAAACAAATATGGCATGAGTGTCATTGATTTTTCTTTTTGCCTCAGTCTCTAATTATTATGATATTATGTCATAATAGACATATCATATGATATGTCTTAGCATAGCACTAGTATTAGGAGATATGCTTTAAAAGGGAGGGCAAGACCAGAGGGCTTTCAGGAGACTGGCTTTTTAAAAATGCCTTTTAATCATCTAGGGATATTCCACTTCTTTCCTCTCTTCCCTCCACGTAAGAAAGAAAAGAAAATGTAGGAAGGTCAACTTCATGAGATTGAATACTTGCAGAGTATTTTCACCATTTCAAAGCACTCTCTTCATCTATCTTCACAAGAGCCCTAATTATTGAGAGAGATAATGAGACTCCTCATTTGTTCTGATATAAAAACAAGGCAAGAGGGGCCCAAGGTCATATAGTTAGTTACTTGGTAAGTGAACTAGAAATTTTGCCTATCCTATATACATTACTAATGGACTCTGCCTAAGCCACAACCCTCAGTGCCCAAATGGACATTTATTTATGACCACATGCACACACATGCATATGCATGCCAGAGCTCATTAGGTGAAGAAGTGAGTCCTCTGGGCTAGGCTATATTAACAAACTACCTTAAAACTAGAGTGACCTTACACAATAAGTTTTTTTACCCATGAAAAATCTAGTGTGCTGAACACACTATGCAATATACAGACAATGTATCATAGAATTGTACACTTGAAACTTATATAATCTTATTAACCAATGTCATCTCAACAAATTTAGTAAAATTAAAAATAATACAATTATTTACCACAGGAAAAAATCTAGCAGGAGTTAGTTAGTTCTCTTCCATCTTGTAGCTATGCCATTTAGAACAAGTGGCCTTCAAGATTGCTAGTACAGGGGAAGAACAGGTGAAGATCATGTAAAATATCACTAAGGACCAGGCCTGGAAGTGGTCTACTTCACTTTTCCCCACATCCCAGTGACCAGAATGCAGTCACATGGTCTCTACACCACTGCAGGGGATCTAGAAAATGTACAGGAACATGTGAATATTTGTGAAAACAAATATTGGGGCTAAAATCTCTGGCACAACCCTCTTCCTTTGTTGAGTATAATTTCTGGAACCCATCCCAAAATTTCCGAGGACACTCAAGGGCTCACTATTGCATTCATATGGCTCTCCATTTTTCCATTTCCACTAAAGCATTATTTACATTGTACCCACTTCCCATAACTACTCACCCTACCCAGTACCACATTGTGCAAATCATAAAACATGGCATTTTTTCTTTTTTTCTTCATTCTTTCAAGCAAAATTAACACAGTGCTTGTTTGGATAACACACTCATAATAAAGATATTATAGAAAATCTACAGGTTAGCCAGATGTGACTCATCTGGACTGGGGTTGGTTTACTTGGCCAAACTGGAGCTCAATTCATGATTTGTTTCATGTGTCTCTCATCATCTTTGGGTCAGCAAGATACTCAGTACATCTTCTTTTTCTAACAATGGCAGAAGCACAGGTGAGCAAAGTCCAATGACCAAAGCACATTACAAGTCTTTGCTTAATCGGGTCTGCTAATGTCCATCTGCCAAAGAAAGTCCCATGGTCAAGTTTAACATCCTGGAGCAGTGAAAGAAGAGTGGAGTGAATATTTCTGAGCAATAATCCAGTCTTTCCTATCGTCCATAAATACTCATGCCCTACCACCCCAATCACATGCAAAATTGATTCACCACCATCCTGAGACCCCCACCCACTGACTCCAACAAATTATATCATTGGGATCAAAGTCTAGAATCATGTAACCTCTATCAGTCTAAATGCAGCTCCCCTTGGTGTAGAGAACCATGAACTAAAAAGACAAGTTATCTGCCTGCCCTACAAACACCCAACATGCATTGATGAACCAGGCAGGATAACCTCAGTAAACAAACCCATTAGAAAAGGGGAAGAATGACAGTCACGTGGCAATTACTGGTCCACAGCAATTCTGAGCTCCTACTGGGCAAATATTGCCATATCCCCCTCTCCTCAGAATAAGTGCCTTGTTAGGCCATTAACCTACTCCCTGGTGGAGATAGAGCACCCCAGCTGGGTGTTCCTCATGGGTCTTAGAAAAATATCATGACCGTTAGATATTTTTCATACCCAAAGGTACTTTAATTTTTTTTATTTTTTTATTTTTTTTAATTAAATCTTTATTGTTCAGATTATTACATTTGTTCCTCTTTTTTCCCCCCATAACTCCCCTCCTCCCAGTTCCCGCCCCACTCTCCACCCTCACTCCCGACCCACTGTCCTCATCCATAGGTGCACGATTTTTGTCCAGTCTCTTCCCGCATCTCCCACACCC
>NW_005371468.1:86393-94226 GCF_000412655.1 Myotis brandtii
GCAACCGCTGCAAACCTCGGAGAGAAAGCTGCCTTCGAGTTCCGACCGAAGCCAGACAGTCCCGCTTCTCCCGTTTGAGTCTGGGTCCCTAGAGACTCGCCCTGATCTGGAGCTCAGAGTCTGAAACTCCCTCCCGATTGAAAACAACAACTGCACCCTCCGCCGCCAGCCCGCTCCACATGCACTCCGCACCTTAGTATTTCACTTCCGCACTGCGCCTCCTCTGAGTCTAGGTATGCTATTCTCTTTCCTCCTAGTTGTAGAACTTCCACTCAGCCAGCCTTCTTGTGGTTCTGGATGATGTCCATTCCGTCTTTTAGTTGTATTTTTGAAGTGGTTGTTCGAGGCAGCAAACTCCGGCGTTAACCTATGCCGCCATCTTGGTTTCTCCCAAAGGTACTTTAATCCTAAATGCAGGTAACTTTTATTTTGGCCTTTTCTCTTGCCACTAGCAGTCCCTAAGCACTTAGAGTTTACCAGAGAGAAGACATTATAAGTTTTGGTTAAGAGTATGGATTCTGGTATCGGGGTGCTTGGGTTTGAATCCTGGATCCATCTTTTTCTAGCAGTGTGATTTTGGAAAATATGCATAATCTCACTGTACTTCAACTTCCTCATCTGTAAATTCAAATAAGAGTACCAACCTCATAAAGTTATGAAGGGAATCAAATGAAATAGAAATGAAAGAGAGAAAGTAAAGCCATGCTTCAGTAAGGTACCCTGATCTTCACCATCAGAAGGGTGTTCCCCAGACCACTTCCCGAATTCAATCTTTCTTTCTACTTCTTATCTGAATCTTTACACATGATAGAGTCCAAACCAATGGGTTACTTTATTTTTTTTAATTGTTTTATTGCTTAAAGTATTACAAAGAGTATTACATATGCCAATGGGTTACTTTAAAACAGCACTAAAACTTCCTATCTGAGTTATAATGAATGTAGATCCCACTAATAAAAATTGTGAGGTCCACAGAAATAGCCAACATTCCCTAATGCCCACTGTGTGCCAGGCAACATGCCAAGCACTTCACATGTAACTTAAAAATTAAATACAGCCCTAACCGGTTTGGCTCAGTGGATAGAGCGTCAGCCTGCAGATGAAGGGTCTCAGGTTCGATTCCGGTCAAGGGCATGTACCTTGGTTGTGGGCACATCCCCAGTGGGGAGTGTGCAGGAGGCAGCTGATCGATGTTTCTCTCTCATCGATGTTTCTAACTCTCTATCCCTCTCCCTTCCTCTCTGCAAAAAACCAATAAAGTATATATTTTAAAAAATTAAATACAAATAATTAAAACAAAATGTAACATTTCTAATCATATGTGGAAATATCCTCCTCAAAGATAAAGCATTCTTTCTTAGAGTAGTAGTCCTCATAAATCCATTATGCAACTGTCATCTCATCGCCTCCCTATTTCATTTTGCTCTTCCCTAGCTCAATATTAATATTACTGCTGATGTCACCTTCCTTGTTGTTGCCATTACATAATTTAATTTCAAATCTTTATCAGTATTTCTCCCCATTATATGTGGAATTTCCTTCGTTGACATTCTGTCTTTCATGGGTTTCCCTGGAGACAGGCTTCATGGAAAACTCCTTACCTGAGGATTCTCTGCCTCTGGGGCCTGATTCCATGCTGTTATGTGCTGCAAACACTTGCAAATGATAATGACAGCCCAGATGGTTAGTACAACAGAGGAGGTTTTTGATGAGCATTTTGCCGAGCTGTAAAGATAATTAGTACAACCTGGTTTATTAAGAGCTTTCCTCTGGGCCTCCTTCTCTTCCTTGTTCTTCAGGCTATAAAATCAGAAAGTTCAGCCTGGGACTCACAAGTAGGTAGAACATGGTCACAGCTTTTTCCCTTCCAGGGCCTTGCCTAAATCATTGCATGCATAGATTAAAGCTTGGCTCCCCAAGAGCAACCAACTGCAGTTATATATAAGGCAAAGGTAGAGCAGGTCTTAGCCAGGCAACCTGAGTTGCAGATGTTTAGATGGCCTTGTTGATGAACAGGTAGGTGAACAGGATCACAAATAGTCTGGTCAGAATCATATATAGAGCAAATCATATGGAGTAGCAGAAATCACATAGCAGCTGCTGCTACAGGAAGCAATCTACGCAGGTTAGTGCCAGCAGCGATGGGAGGTCACAGAAAATGAAATCAATTGATGAGGGCACTGAGAGGAGACAGAGACAGTGAAATGTATATCTAGGCTTGATTACATTTGTCAAACCTCCTAAAATATGAAGTCACCAGCTTCTGCCATGGGACTTATGATGATGACATAAAGCAGGGGTTGATAATGGCTGAAAAATAATCATAGACATCTGAAAATCTAACTAGTATTTCCAAAGATGAGACCTTAATTTCACTCAAGTAATATTTTAGAATATTAAGCACCGGCTTCCCACCATCGCCATCAATTCTTCCAACCCAATACCCTATGTTCCTTACAGCCCTGGTTTTACCTCCATGACTCAGGAAGCAGGGATTACTTGTCATGCACTTTCTCTTTAGGAGCAAGCCTGATGCATATTTCCAGACTAAAGGGTAGAATGAGTATACTACACATTAATGGGGGGAAAAAAATGAACAAGTGATCTATAAAGGGGACAAGAGACAAACTGCCATCAATTTTTCACCTACTGTACTGAACACTAAAAGTCAAAGGAAAGAAAATTGTCCATAAAGATCAGACAAAATGATTTTGAATTTAAAATTTAATTCCCAATCAAACTATCATTCAAATGTTAATTAATCATACAAGACATTTTCTGACCACAGTGTAAGGCATACAGCATTTAACAAAGGTCTAGCCAAAAAGGATATCAACCATTTGACATATTGAAATAGCCGGTTCAGTTACACTCAAGATAAAGTGGCACTCATCCTGAAATTCCAAGTTATTTAGAAATAACTGACAAAAGGGATCGAGGAGTCATGAAACCATGGGAGGTGATAGTAAATGATCAGGATACTTTTAAATAGAACGCTTAAAAGAAACAAAGTTTGCTTCTTGCATGCCACAGACATCGAGCCTGTGTTAGGTGCCAGGAACTGTGAGGAATGTGTTCAACCTGAAGGAGTGCATTCATGCGCTCATCACATCATCCACATATATTTACTGGGTACTTACTACATGCCAGGCAGTCTTAGGCACTGAGCACACAGCAGAGAATTTACATAATTGTGGGGCAACAAACAACAAAGCACAAAAGGAAAACATATTATGTCAGATGGTAATAAGAGCTATACATGAAATTATAGCAGTAAAGGATGTTAGGGAGGTTGTTTGCCATTTTAAATAGGATGATCATGAGAACCTCATCAGAACGTGATATTTGAACAATGATTTGAAGGAATCAAGGGAGTAAGTTAGACAATACCTAGAGGAATAGGATTCTAGTAGAGGGAACAGCAAGTGCAAAGGTCCTGAGGTGAGATCATGTCTGCTGTGTTCAAAGGTCAGCAAGGAGTTCAGAGTCTAGGAGAAGAAACAATCATTCAAGAAAGGAACTATTTAATAATTCAATGTGACAAGTAATGATGCTGGGAATTTTTGTTAATTAATTATGGGAAGCTGTGCCAGAATTCTGGTGTAGGACTGCGGAACGAGAATGTTTGATATTGCTGGCAGCAGTGGGCAACAAGGTCAAGTTAAACTAAACCTTTGTGCACATGACAAGTGAAAAAAAATGTGATTTGGCAGCTTTGGGATGGGTGTGGACCAAGTAAACCTGATCCGTTTCCTCACCTGAACCCCACTTCACCTTTCTCTGGACACTCTCTTTCCCTCCTTGTTTATTGTTCTTTCATTGCTCATGACCTTGTGCTCTTCCACTGAGGCTGAGGGTGTAGAAAAACAGCACCATATGAGGTAGCCAGTCACCAGGGTCCTCATCCCCAACCCCTGCCCCATCTCACCACTATCCTCGACTAGCTGTTCATTTCCTGACTAAGTCCTTTAAGCTCTCTAAGCTTCCACTTCCTCAGCTGTTTATTATGCACCCCCAAAAAATATATGATAGTCATGACTTAGCCGCCTGCAGACAGGAAGCTGGGAGTACTCTAACTTGGTGATTAACTTTTCTTCCTATTTCCCTTTCCATGAATTCCTACCTGTGGTTACCATATGTCCACCCACAACCCCATGCGAGCACGGGAGGATGGGAGAACAGGAATACTCTTAGTCTTGGGCTCCTGGCTCCAGCATAAGACTCTAGTAGTATGTTCTAGTAGAATACACTGTTGTATTCTATCAATGGCTGACCTGGGTCCCCAAGAAGAGATTATTGCTATATATTGGGATTCCTTACATGCAAATGGCACCCTTAATGTGCGAATAGAAAAGGTCTCTTCTCCCCCCATTTCTAAAAGCATTTGCCCTTTTGGGCCATCTCTAACAATGGTTGAGGGAGTCCAAATTCTGGTTCTGATTTGTTCATGAGGAGTTGCTTGTCTTCTGAGGTCCGATTCCCTCATTTGGAATAATGACAAATCACAGGCTCTGCCACCCTCACCGGCTGTGACTAGAAGAAAGACGTTTTGTAAATACAGGGCTCCCCCTCTATGCTTTACCCAGAGATGGTATAATGGGAACCTATTCACCTGGGGAAAGACAAGGCCTATTGTAGCCACAGTTTGTCCTCCTGGGGTCAGGTGCTTCATCAGGTTTCTCCCTTTAATCTTTAACACAAGAGAAACCTCAGGGGGGAAAAAATAAGTAGGACAAGTACATTGCCCAGAGAAGCAACTGGCACAGTCTGCAGGTTGGCATGACCTTTGCCAGCTCTATGCAGCTGAGAAATTGTGGCAATTATTCTTAGCATCTGATGTACAAGCATTTTTTATGAGTCTCAAAATGTCCAGGCAAGAAAAAGGAAAGGCACAGGTCAGGAAGAAATCCTTTGCTAAAAATGGGACCAGGAAGGGGACAGGTGGTAGCCACCTGCACATTGAGTCATATTGTCATTGTTTACTGTGGAAGGTGCTCTACAGTCCATGGGCTGAAACTTACACACACACACACACACACACACACACACACACACACATTTCCTGCTTTCAAGAATTTTATAGGCTATCATGTAATCAATCACTTGATTGTAATTGTAATTGTCATATATGTAATCAATCATTTCCACACCAGGATAGAAATTCAGGGAGATGATTCCCAAGGAAGTGGCATTTGGACTGAAGCTTGTCACGTAAAATTTCAAACTCCCTATTCTTCTTGCTCTATCTTATCTTTCTCCAGAGCTTTTATAACCTTCTAAAATAAGATGTAATTCACTTATTACATTTATTGTCTATCCCCTTCACCCCTACGCTAACTCTGACCAAGGCTGCTCCTTCACTTTCTTCCCACTGCATTACTCCTAGTTGAGAAAAATGCAAAGAAAAATGAATGGGCTCTTATATTTGTAGAGTACCTGTGACTTTTCAGAGCAATGTCCCATCTCAGATGAGCTCTGTGAAGAACATATATCATATGACCCTTCTATTCTGCTGGAGCAGTAATATAGGCAGGGGGTGGGGGAGAAGGATGGAAGGTTATTCAAGGTCATTCGCCTAATACCCACCAACATTGTAGAGATGTCACTAGGATTTCTCCCGGTATATAGGAAGCTCTCAAACTACAAAAGTCATTATTTCATTTTTCTTATATCACATTTTGCAGGGGGAAAAGGTATTAAATTACATTCTTAGTACTACCATCTGGAACTGTGAAAATTTTTCTGACTCCTTTGCCTTTCCTGCCTCCTTACAGAAAATAAAACCACCCTTCACTTCAGTGCCCTAGCTTTCACAAAGACCCAGGAAGATTTTTTTCAACTAACAGAGGGTGGTAGAGGCAGCTTCACTAATGCAAGGCTCCCGCCTGTTCCTTGCTTCCAAAAAAAGTTTAATCATGATTATAATGTATTCATGAACTACATCATTAGTAGAGTCGCAAATCAGAGATCCTGAGTTTTACCATCCTGACAGCTCATTGTTAAAATGATATTCTTTCTACCTATCATCACATAAAACAGATTCAAACAAAATACAATATTTCTAAAAGATGAAAGGTGACTTTCTCGGGAATGTTAGGACATTTCTACTTTTGCCTTATACTGCTAACTGGTAACAATAATGGCTTGTTAACATGTTACACGGTAATGAAGAAGGTGAGAATAACTGTTGAGAGCCTTCCTCAAGCACTGCTTCCGTTTCTCGGATCTCTAGGCTATAAATCAAAAAGTTCCATGCAAGAACTGAAAGTTCCTTTGCAATGATCACATCAATTTCTTATTACAGAAGACAGGCTAAATCCCTAAAAGACAACAGAAGACTGCTCTTAAATAGTATCTTCTTAATTAGGCTATTAATTTGTAACCCCCTGTAATGCCCGTGCTATTTTTGTCTCTTCTAGTAGAGGCCACATCATTCTGAAAGTCAGTTAAATAAAGGAGGATTCTTTCCTATTTCTTACAGAACTTCACTTTGCCAAAGCTCAGCATGCCTTCAGTCAAATTTCACTTTATGCATCAGAATGAAATTTAACTTTAAGATCACTCATTCTTGTTTTTACAGTAAAGAATTTGGGTTCTTCTATACAGGCCAAGTGTTCACCATTCTCATTAGTACTTGGAAGCTCTCTTTGCCTCAAGTTCTGTATCTATATTAGTCTGCTGGGGCTGCCATAACAAAATGCCATGGACTGTGTGGTTTAAATGACAGGAATTTATTTTCTCACAGTTCTGGAGTCTGGAATCCAAGACCAGAGTGTCAACGTGGTTCCATTCTGGTGGGAGCTCTCTTTCTGGCTCCCTTATTGTAGACGACCGCCTTCCTGCTGTGCCCTCACATGGTGGAGAGAGGTGTCTCTGTTGTCTCCTCTTACAAGGACACTGATCCCATCAGATTAGGGCCCCAACTTTATGACCTGATTTCGCCTTAATTATTTCCTTACTCCAAATGCAATCACACTGAGGATTAGGTTCCACCATATGAATTGGGCGGAATAAAATTCAGTTCACAGTAGTATCCAATAACCATAGTCAGGCCTTATCTATCTGAAAAAATTGAATGGTGATATGATAAAAGTTTAATAGTCTGGACAATTTATTGGGACTTGCCCTTAGAAGGCCTGAAATTAAGTAGTTTATATAAAGTAAACTCTAATTATGGAGAACTTTTCCTTTGTTCCCCCCTAAATAAACATAAACCCCACCTTTATTTATGTTCTTGATTGCAAAATTTGGCTGTATAAGCGAATGTTTGCTTTTCCAAGATAATGGCACATACCTATTATCAAGTTATCAAAGTCTTGGGGCAAGAAACCCCTCTAAAAATAAAAACCCTTGGGATTATAGATAAATATTATATACTAGAGGCCCGGTGTACAAAAATTTGTGCACTCGGAGGGGGGGGGGTCCCTCAGCCCGGCCTGTGCCCTCTCGCAGTCTGGGACCCCTCGGGGGATGACCACCTGCTGGCTTAGGTCCTCTCCCCAGGGGATTGGGCCTAAGCTGGCAATCAGACATCCCTCTGGCAGCCCAGGAGCCCTCAGGGGATGTCCACTTGCCAGTGGGGAGCAGGCCTAAGCTGCAGTCCAACATCCTTAGCGCTGCTGAGGAGGCGGGAGAGGCCCCCACCACCACCGCTGTACTGGCAGCTGTCAGCCTGGCTTGTGGCTGAGCAGAGCTCCTCCTGTGGGAGCACACTGACCACCAGAGGGCAGCTCCTGCATTGAGGGTCTGCCCCCTGGTGGTCAGTGTGTGTCATAGTGACCAGTCATTCCCAGTCATTCTGCTGTTAGGGTCAGTTTGCATATTACCCTTTTA